>NC_069144.1:27263473-27439329 GCF_943734635.1 Anopheles cruzii
AAATGTTCCTGAGTGCAACGGAGCCCAGGAGGGTTTGGGTATGTCGGATGAATTGTTATGTTAACGAACAAATGTTAACTGTATTTTTATTTGCAGTGCCGTACGCTACCAGATATACGACGGCATTGAAGAAGAGTACTGGCCTGGCCCAGGAGCCTGGGCCGCTACTCTGTGTTGCCGGGCGCGCGCCTCCGCGGCTTCCTCCGGGATGCCCGTGGTCCACGCGCAGTCCGCTCCACAGTGCCCAGCTACTCGCGTTTACCTTGTACAAAGTCGGCACCAGTCGGCTCGATTTATCATCCAGCAGAACGCTAACCAACCGGTCAACCAGGCGATCCCATGGCACGAGTACTCCAGCACCTCACAGTGAGTCCGCAGAGACCGTAATGGCACAAAGTTTAGCATGAAGCTAACCAGCTGCTTCGTGACGACCACATCCCACTCGAGCAGCTTCTCCAGGGCCGGAGGAACATTTCGGCCCTGTTCGAGGCGAGTTTTCGAATCAACCTGTGCTCATTCCGGTCAGGAAAGTGTAGTAGCTTCCAAACCTGCTATTCCCGGCGCCATTATACTTACATCGTCACCCATATTACTCCGACTCCGAAATCACGTTTTTTGTTTCGATTGTCCAACCGCCCTTTGAGAACGTCCACTGACATTTAGCCGGCAGCAAAACGTCAAACGTGTTCTGCGTAATCCATGCAATCGGAAGTCGGTGCAAAATTTTAGCCTAACTTTAAAGGTGTATTTTGTGTTTTTCACGCGATTTTCCACTTCGCACAGCTCGATGAGTAAGCCTACTTTGCGGAGAATGTAACTTTACCTAGTGCCGGTGAAGTAATGAGTCACAAATTCGGTGAGAATTGCTGTGCTTATTTGACAAATGGTGTGCCGAACACAGATCCCGTGGATTGCGCAGAATCGTGAAGATCGTCGTTCGATCGTGCGCGGAGTGAAAATTCGATCACCGCGAGCGCGCGATTCAAACAAACCAACAAAAAAAAAGTTAAATTTCAACTTTTTATTTCCAATATTGGGGGTTTACATTCTATTCACTGTGGACCCCGTTTTCACTGTGGACCTCAGTGGGTGTCTCATTACGTACGACAATTGACTATTTGTTTACAATGCTCCATTAGAACGCTTGCACCGTGAAGACGGGTTTATGCTGTGCGCACAATTGATAGAACTGCGAGCAACAGGGCCGTAGTAAAAAGCACACCCATCGAAACCAGTGGAGTACCGTTGGCCGCCGAAGGGCGGTGTGCGCTGATCGTGTACTCGTCGTAGAAGTTTGTGCCCACCGTGGCCGGGTTGTTGATGTGTAGGTAAGGGCCGGCGGGTCCTGACGGAAACGAAACGAAAGGAAATTAGCAAAAATCGCAGCGGTACGAAAAAAACGATAATAGCTTACCCGTCACCCGTGGCCAAGTTGGTATGCCGCGGTTCGAAGACGGTACCCCATCGATTGCGAACGACGTCCAAAGATCGACCATCAGTTCCGACATCGCCGTGTCGGCCGCGTTAAGGTTGGCGACGTCCGCCGGAAAAGGAAAGAGGTAGATGTTGTCGTCGGAATGATGCACTCCGCCCGGGAAAGGATAGTGGGCCGTCGGCAGGCCCCACCCGAAGCGCGTGTGCTGGCCACGGTAGTCGAACGTGTAGAGGTACGCAGGCTCCAAACTGTGTTGCGCAATCGCCTGGACATCTCTTAGCAACCCCGCTTTGATTATGATCGCTCCGGCAATCTGTAAAAGTAGTCAATAATAGTCCCCAATACGATTGATTTGCGATCCTCCCGACTTACATCGATCAATCCGTACATGAGTCGGGAAAAGTTGCCACTCGTCAGTTCTTCTTCCGTGAAGAGCGACTCCACTTCGTAGCCTGCCAAAGTTCCGCTGTTCTCATCTATGCCCAGAATCCGGTTCACTGTGTCTATTAAATCGAATTGATTGAACGCCCGATTTTCGATCAACCCCACCGAGTTTAGCGAATCGTAAATGCCGGTCAGCATGAACGACCCATCGTGCTGCGTGACACCGGCCATCAGCCGCACATCCTTCCGCACCTGCCCGGTCCGTAGGAGATTGAACGGGGACGCCGGCAGAAAGTTTGACGGGCCACCGACCACCATACCAGATCCACCGACGTTATTGTGGCCCTGATCTTGCATACGATCGAGCTGCAAGAGAGGCGAAGGGAAGGTTCCGGAAGTCTATTTCAAGCTCGCCCCCCCCGTTGGACTTACGGTATGTGCTTGGACCGCCCGCAGCAGCATCACGACCGGTAGCTCCAGCAGGCATCGCTCAACGTCCTCGATCGGTCGCACCGGATCACAGCCGGCGAACCGGGCAACTTCCCGCGCGTTCTCGACCGGATTGGGGTCCACAGCCCAGGCTGCGGTGGAGCCGCCGGATTGTAGAATCGCTTGCCGAAAGGCCGTCGGCGGAACTAGGGGACTGTAGAGGAGCGCACTGACTGCTGCGGACCCGGCCGATTGACCAAACACCGTTACACGGCTCGGATCACCGCCGAAAACGGACACATGATCCTGCACCCACTGCAGTGCCATCAGCATGTCGAGCATGGCCACATTCCCCGGGATGACGTCCGTCATGGTGGACAGGAAGCCGAGGGCGCCGAGTCGGTACTGAATTGCCACGAGGACAATATCGCGCTCGAGCAGATAGTTCGGCGGATATAACGCCGCGCTGCCACCGGTAAATGAGCCACCGTGGATGTACACCATCACCGGTCGGCTTACGGTCACCTATTTGGAAAGAATCAACCTCACTCAGTGTGATCCGCCGCCGCGCGGTGGTTTCAGGCACCGAAATGAGAACTTACATTTTTGGTGTACACCGAAAGCGACAGACAGTCTTCGTTTTCGCTTCTGGTTTGTTCGAGGGGTGGTAGTAGATCCGTGATTCCGAGCTGTGGGCAAGGGCGCCCCACGATCGACACATCCTTCACACCGACCCACGGACCTAGAGCGACCGGGGCGCGGAATCGACGGGGACCGACTGGCGCTTCCGCGTAGGGAATATTCAGAAACTGTAGCACACGTTGCTGGGTCCTTGCGGTGGTCGTTTCGGACCCGGATACGGCACCGAGACCGGTAATCTGCACCGTTTCACCGTGCGCTGTGGATACCGAACACAACGCAATCACCGCCAGCAGCAGCAGCGCCCCAGATTCGCGAACCGATTGCAAGGCCATCTCGGCAGAAACTGCGCTCTGTGTGACCGTTGAACAGACAAGTAATTCGACATCGATAAAAGATAAGACCGCCGCCTCTGGCCCAAAAAACCGTTTAACCTGTCTGCAAATGACGGACGATAACACGTTAATACAAGCGAGCGTCGGGTAACAATCTTTTCTAAGCTTCTTCCGATAGCACTGCTGCCGTGTGATGGTGATAACATCCAATTAATTATGGTAGCGATAGTTGTCGTCGTGATAACATAGTCCCGTCTCGTCCCGGTTTTCGGGCGGGGAGATGAGTCAAACCTTTGTTCACTATCGTAGGTCTTATGCAAATGGCACCGTTTACTGATAAGTTGGGAGTGCGCGACGAGGTCCACCGATCCTAATGATCGTCTCATGACCAGGCATTGTTAGAGTTGGCAAGGACTCGCGCGAAGCGATACGATGTTTTACGATATAAACCAGTTTTGTAGCGATCAAGATCGAGACATAAACTAATATTGATCAATGTAATATAGTAAGCAGAGCTAAATATATTGTTTGTTTCGATCATCACTTTCAATGATATAAGACGAGTTAGTCGACAAAATTGAGAACAGACGTTGTTGTCACGCCACGTGTTTGAATAATAATTTTGAATTTGATTTTTGAAACCCCAGCAAAAGGTTGAATTTGTTTGTTTTGGTTTTGTTTTTGTGCTTAATTCTCCAAATTCAAATTGTCTAATCCACGCGGGTAAAATGCGACCTCTGTGTGTAGTAGTTGAAATATTCCAAGTGTTGAAATTTTTCAGTGAAACATTTGCACCGAAAAGTGTAACGCTGTGCTGTAACGCTTTGAGTTTGACACTTCTATTTAATCGCGCGTGACATAACAAAACAAAAACACAGATCGCGTTACTCTCCGGAGATCGTCAGATACTGCCGCATTTTGCGGTCCAAATTACCGAAAAGATGTACGATCTCGGTGTGGCCCTTTTGTTGCTCCGTCGTGTTCGCGTTAATAGTTCAAATGTAGGCCTGACCCAGTGGTGCCATCGATGCTTCGCAACAGCGCGAACATCCGAAGCAGCGGACACGGTCAGCAATTCTCAGCAGCATACGGAACCGCCGGCGGACCAGCAATCGGTTGTGACCGGCGGAAACAAAGAGAAGCTCATCAAGGTGGCAATAATCGGTATGCCAAACGCGGGCAAAAGCACACTCATCAATCGGCTCATCGATCAGCGGGTGAGTATCGGAGGGAACCGCTTTTATCCCCCCACCCACCGTTCTCACACGATTCTCCGTCGGCCATAGGTTTGTCCGGTTTCGACGAAGGTGCACACGACGCGCAAGACATTGAAAGCGATTCACAGCCGGTCGAACTCGCAGGCCATCCTCTTCGACACGCCGGGGCTGGTGGGCGCTCGTGAGATGAAGAAACATCAACTCGATTCCCAGTTCGTGTCCGCCTGTCGGCACGCGATTCAACACTCCAGCCTGGTCGGGGTCGTGCACGATGTGTCGAACTCGTGGACACGCCACACCCTGAATCCGGTGCTACTTCGCCTGCTCGAAGAGTACTCGCAGGTGCCGAGCTTTTTGATATTGAACAAAATCGACACCCTCAAATCGAAGCGCATTCTGTTGGACATCGTCAAGAGTCTGACCTGCAACCGGCTGGAAAGCATCCGCAACTATGGACCGGTGAGGAAGCGCAAGAAGCTGCCAGTAGCACCGCTGCAGGAGCAGGCAAGCAGCACGGAACCGGGCAGTGCGACCGGCGAAAAGTTTGAACCACAACCGGAAGGGTGGCCACACTTTACGGAAATATTCATGGTGTCCGCTGTGACGGGCGATGGGTTGCGGGACGTGATGTCGTTCGTGCACGCCAACGCCACGCAGCAACCGTGGGAACATCTGCCGAACGAGCACACGGACCAGTCACCGGAGCAGCTGATCGTGGCGAGTGTCCGCGCACGCTTGCTCGACTTTATGCCCCAGGAGATACCGTACCTGCTGCAGACGGAGCTCGAGTTTTACGAGGTGATCGGAGGCCGGATTCTGACCAGTGCGGTCGTGACGTGTCCGAGCGAACGGATCGAGCGGTTGGTTTGCGGCGAGTCGAACGGGAAGCTGCGCCAAATCACCGAACAGGTCACGTCGGATCTGATCGAAACGTTCGGCATGCCGGTGCTGCTGACGCTAACGACGCGTGTCCGCAGCAAAGATGTCAAGTCCTAAAAACAAAAACAGACGGTGCGCTTATTAGTGTCCTGGTGGAGCGTTTGTGGTTAATTAAATTGAGAGAAATAAAGCAAAGGTAATGGAAACGCGACGCGTTCTGCTCTGCGATTGTACCGAACCCGAAGTTGGTTTGAATTTGTTTCTTTTTTGTTTTGAAAGAAAACTATCTCTCAACGCTAATGAACCGCTTTTTGGGAGCATTTTTTGCAATCCGGGTTTGGACTTCTTGTGGTATGTCGTAACGAATCATTTCGATTTATGTTTCAAGAGCACCTTATTTATTTTATTTACAAAGACCATAGTAAACCAAAGGAAGCGTTGTGCAAGCCCCATTGCATACTAACAGGCGCAGTCAGGGCTAATTTAATTTCTTACAGCGCCTAAAGGTATGCAAAAAGATGTTTTGTTCCTATCCAACATGACATCGCTTCCCTGTTAAATAGGAATGGATATTTGCGGTCCCCTGTTCCCCACTGTTTCGCCCTGCACGGTTCTTTTGTTAATTTGATTGAGGCATAATTTGGTGAACGAATCAATTTAAAGATCAACCTTGTACACAATTGCTAAATTCACTTCCAAAACATACTGTTCCGTTCTGCCGTAAACATTCGTTTTCCTGGCTGTGAATCGAATCCAAAATGTGGCGGCTCCCCCAAAGGGATCCGGCATCCGTTTGGGGAAAATTTCGGCTTATAATCGCAGGCCGAAGTATCGCGGATGCAAAGTATACTTGTGCACGTAGCGCTACTTTGGCCGAACATAAACTGTTTACCGTACGGAGACCCCTTAATACATCCTGGCGCCCCCAAAAAGGCAAACAATCAAACCACGTCCAGCCACCCAGAACCAGAACCGAGGATCACAATCGCCCTCACGCACACGCATCACGTGTGTTGTTACGGTTTTTTATCTCGACCCCTCTCGGCTAAAAGCGAGACGTCGGAAACGGTCGTCCCCGCCACGGGCAAAACGGTCGGCCCGAGCCTTTATCGTTTCGAGGATGTAAAACGCAATCTGGCGCCAGCCCGAAAAAAAAAACGAAAAAAGGAATCAGATCGCATCGGCTCTTCAACGGCTCCTCGAGCGCGGTCAGCAGTTAAAGGTGTGTCCTCTGAATCGATTCAAAAAGAGGCAATGATGTAGCCTCGGCCCTCTAAGAAATTCACCGACTTTCACTCGGACGAACATTTGAAGCCTTCAAAGCGCATTCGACCGGGAGTGGCTTGGTTAAAAAAAACACCAAACCAGGCCTATTGCCAAAGCTCATTGAAGTTCGGAACCGAATCGGCTGGTGGTGGTCAGCGCGGAGGGTGGCGGCCATTCGTTTTTGTGTCATCGCAATCGTCGATAGTTAGTCCAGAATCAACTAGTAACGTGTGTCCTTCGGCAGCCGTTCTGCGCGTGGACTTGCTGTTCTTCCGGTTGAATCTGGATGATGGTGCGACGATTGGCCAAGCAGTCCGCCAGCGCCGGCGGCACCCGCCGAGGCGCAACAGGCGCTACTCCACCGAAGCGGTCTGCCGGAGCGACAGAGAGCACGCGCTATCGAGCTCCGAGCAGAAAACGACGACCACGACTCACCGACGACGAAGACGAAGGTCCGTCCATGTCGGGCGATGGTCGTCGGGGGCGACCCCGAGGGCGGGTCGCGAGCTCCGCGGGGCTGGGGTTGCTTTTAAGTGTCCGCTCGGTTGCAGATCTTCCGTCAGTCGTTGATGAGCAACACATCGGGTAGCAGCAGCAGCAGTAGCTGAGCAACACACACCGCGGTGCGCGCCTAATATTCTCCCAGAGTGTGACTTTTGCTTGAAGAGAACAGTAACAGTAATCAGCTAATTGACGATCAATTCGTTTGGCCAACAATGAAGTGAAGTGGATCAGGGCGAACACGAAATCCAATCGAAATCAGTGCGTGAATTTTGCGACGGATATTGAGGGAAATCCTGTTTGCCAATCCTGTCCAATTAGGGACAATTGTTCCGCGTGTGATCCAAAAAACACTATTTTTAAATTGGAAATGCATTTAGAAAAGGCCGGAAAAATGTAAAGTGCGTATAAAATAGGATCGTTTTTTGAAACTAGATTGGTAGTGGGAAATTGAACGGGATTCGGTGTGTCAAAATGAAGATAAAGGAATCAATGTTAAGTAGAGATTGTTGGAATCCTTCTTAAAAAATTCTGTAAATTTTATACGGTTATATACGGTTTAGCAATTTTCATTTAATTTAATCTTTGGTATTTTCAATTCTTTAAAGTTCAAAATTATCATTTACCCGCCAGATTATTTTACTGCCGACGGTAAAATGTAGTTCTACATTAGTTGTGAGGTTCAAGTTCCGATCGTTAAAAGCAGCCCTGAACTGCCCCTAAAAAGTAAAAGAGAAAGATTCAATTAGTTTTATGAGTAACAAATCATTCAAATCATCAATTGTACAGAATGCTCCTCCTTTTTGGGAAATGTTTCATTAAATACTTGACCAAGTTCGAACCTTGTTGAAATATGGTTACGTTCTACAATTTACATCCACCAATTACCAAAAAATAACAAACAATGAACTTGCGGGCCGTGTCGTGCTGTGCAACAGTGTGTTGAACCAAACCTCGGACAAACGTGTAAGGTGTTTGGGTGGCCATTAACCGTCGTTTGGAACCCTTTTCTCCGGCCGGCAACACTTGCGTGGGGCATTCTGGGCGCACAAAACACACACGTGAGGAGGATGGCTTCACAAACGATTGGCAAACAAACCCGGCTGGTGGGCTGGTAACTTCCTGTGGCGACAGGAAGCACCCAAACTGCCACCACATGTCGTGAGCGTGACGGGCGGCGGCCTTGCGTTCGGGTGCATAGATGGTTTATGCTTTTCTTTTTCATTCCCGCTGATGATGCGTAAAAAGTAGCGCTACACAGACGATAGAACCAGTGGCCCAGGTGAAGTAGTGGTGGACCGGGAGCAGGGCGGCCGCAGATGGTGGCAGGGCAGCGGTGGTGGACGCTCTTCGATTGGCGGCGGCACTGGCAGGCCGTTTCGCCGTTGGCTGTTGTTGTTGGGCGCTGAAATTAGTACAAATAGTGGTGATTAAGTGGTGATTAATTTGTTGACGCAAGTTGCCAAAATAAACGGGCCGCGAAATCGCGAGCACGCCCTCCTGGAACGCGCCCGTCGTTGCCGTCGTTGGCAGTTGGGGTGGGTTGACTACTAGCCCCCGTCGGACAATCGGTTCTTGCGTAGCAGAGAGTGTGTGTGTGCGGTTCTTACCTCGTTAGCCGATGACGAACTGATCGATTGGCCTCAGCGACGGAGACGGTTTCTGGTAAGTTTCGGACGGCACAAGACGTATTTGAACAACCTTTTTGGCGGGGTCTCTAGTTGGAAGAATTGTTGAGTTAAGGCTCCAGTTGGCCACCAGCAACGAACGTGTAAACACGGGTCATTTGAGCTCGGTCGAGTCGGGAGAGCGAATGCAGAATTTAGACAGTAATTAGCGTCACTTAAGGCCGGCGTTAATTCGGCGGAGGGCGTCGCGTCTTGGGTGCGCTCTCGCCCGCGGAAGCGTGCCACAAACTTTTACTTGCCAAATTAATAACCCCACGCATGATCGTTTTTGGTTTGCACACCCAATTGATGGCGCGCCCGGGTGGGGCCAATTAAGGATCTATCGCGGCGGCGGCGACGGCGGCCATGCGTTGTCTTGTGTGTAGGGTCGCGGGATGCATTAGCCCTTGTTTGCATGAGACACAAAGAAGATCCCGTTGATAAGTAAGTCAACAGTGACAAAGAGTCCGTAATTAGGAATATTTTGCATTGTTCAAACGGTTTGCCGGCTCAATTTATGCAAAACCCATTACGTTTCCGTTAGTTGCTGAACCACACTCTCGAACGCTGAATTCGGATTGCCTGTCAACAGTTGCCAATTTATAATTTAAATGCGAAAAGATCACCAACCCCGTCCCGGTGGCGTGTGTCGGAGCTAAATTGAAAAGGTTATTAGATTTCGGGGAACCTTGGACGCCCAATCATCAATCATCAGAGAAGCGCGATCGGGTCTGATCGAGTTGAGCGTGCATAACAATTTACTCAATTTAATTGAAATTAGAGCAGATTTTTTCGTTCGAAAAGAAGCGCAATTCTACTCCAAACGGCCAGCAAATCGCGGACTACGATCCGATAGAAACATAAGTCGTTTTTCTCAGCTTCATCCTTTATCCTTGATTGGCTTCGAGCAATCGATGTTTAATCACCTTCAAAAACTTTGTTCCGGTTTCTGTGAACTCACTCGCTGCACCGCACAGCAGCAATCGGAAGCTCGGCTAGGATGGGTACCGATCTTTGTAGTTCCGGTGCGAAACTTCCGGTGCGGCCCACGGTTGATCGTAAACCTGCGATAAATCGTAGGCTCCTTTCGTGCACCGTTCCCGTGAGACATTCGCCGGTGCTTTGTTAAACCCGAACGCCAGTCTAATCCCTGTCGGCGGAAGTAGTTTCACCGAAACGGTCGGGGAAACTGGGGAAAACTGCACAATGCATTCGCTCTTGGGGTGGCACGTAATGGTGTGTTTGTTGGGAGGTTTATTGATTTCTTGTAATTCATTTCAGTTCTCCAATGCCATTGCCGCGCATAACCGAATTACGTGGTCGTCCCCAGTCTTCTTTTCAAGCGGTCGCATTCGACGAAAGGAGGATGTTCCGACGAAACCTGATTGGGAGGGGGCCAAGAATGCTAACCCAGAGAAGGTTCCGGGCTGGGCGGGCTTGTTACTTCCGCCGGGAAGGTGGCAATAAACCATCCGGTTTATGCCGGGGTTTGGGAAGCAAACGGAACGATACGACTTTTATTGTTGCAGCTACAAAGTATTGTTTAAGAAACTCCATCTCCTACCCGGAAGCCGGTGAAGTGCTGCAGGGGAGGTCCTCGAAGGATGCCTAATGATGGGGTCGATGGTAAATGGTTTTAGTGTAATTTGTATCTCCATCTCCCTGCGAGAACCGTTAATCTCTGGTCTCCCTCTGAACCATTTGTTGGCCCTTTGCTTTGAACTTGGCAGTCATTTAGAGCCCGAGAGCTCGATTAGTGGCTCGATTAGAATTTACTCTGATGGGGTGCTGATGGTCAATATGTTTGGTGGATAAAGAAAATGAGTTTTGAGGGACACAACGTAGCCAAAGATTCCCAAAATAAATTTACCATCCTAGAGTGGCTCCTTCCTTAAAGGCAACTTGGCTCGTCTCGATGTTGAATCTCCTTCAGATTCTTGACCTCGCTCGACAATAAGAATGGCAACCCTTTCGGGTTCGTAAAGCTGGTCTGTTTTATGGTTTAAAAAAGGAGCACAAAAATTGCATGTCAGCAAAAAAACCGGAACCTGGGACAGCGTTTTCAAGAGGATGTAATAAGAGATCGCCTCCTGAGTTACGTTCTGGTTTAATTTGAAATCTCGCCGCCGTCGGGTCTCTGTCGCTTCGACGAGCACAGTTCCGTTGCAATCGGAGACACGAAGTCACTAAAACACGAAGATTTACTATGCAAACGCCGCGAATGTGCCGACACTCTGCGCTCAAAGAGTGCCGCGAAAGAGCTGAAATTAAAACAAAGTTCAAAGAGCGAACTTTAACACGCTGCCATCGATACAGCAGGGGACTACAGCGCTCTGCGTCACGAGAACCGATGATAATCGTTTCACCTATAATCTTTAACCGAGAACCACCCCGGGATTAATGTTGTTACATGCTGCATCTACGCAACTGTCCGCGTAACCGCGTCCGGGCCGCCCGAGACAGGGGGGCTGCCGCCGTCTTATGATGGCGTTCGTCCGAAAGTGTCCAAAACTGTTCGCGTCGTTCGCATTGCGCTGCGTGGCCCGATCCAGCGATTGAGAAAAGTGGTTGAGAAAGGCGTTTGATCCCGGCCGCCAGCCGTTGGCAAACAAAAATCAGCGTCCCACCAGACCGGACCGCTGGCGAACGGACGGACATGTTTTGACAGATTCCTTATCGGTCCGCGCCGACCCTAAAACGAGACGTAAAACAGTGGGAAGACTACTTGCTTACTTGGGCTTACGGGGCGACCCTTGCGCCCCAACGTGGGATGTTTTTCGGTCCATTTTTGGAGTTTCTCGGATTTGATGTGGGCACCGCCGCACCGTGATGCGCTCCGCTGTCGCCCCGTACTCGAAAGAGTTTCTGACGCACTACGTGGCGGCAGCCGTGGACCAAACTTTCAATTAGAACACAGCCGGCGGGCCGATCGGGGCGACTTCTTGGGGTCTGCGAAGACAAATAATAATAAGCGAAAATATGAGATGAAAAAAGGACGAATTGAAACACTCACTATCTATCTATCTCACAAGGCGCGCGACCAGCGACTTCATCAGCATCATCTGTCGATTGAGCAGAAAATCGGATTATGTTCCAACCGCTTTTCTCGGCATCGCCGAAAAAAAAAACGGGAGATGGTCGCTGAATGGCAACGCTGAAAGTAGGCATATTATTTGCGTTCGTTCGTTCGAAGCTCCTTCGAGCCCCGGGATTCATTTCGTTTCATTTTTTCACCGTGCAAAGGGCAGCATAGATCACGCCGAAATGATAAACCGGAAAGCGGGAGTAAAGTTAAATGAAAAACAAATCACCGAAAGGGTTGCGGCGGCAGCGGCGGCGGTGGCGGCTCTGCTCGAGAATTAAGCTCCCGGGTCCCGGGAATGGAAAACGATGGTATATGCCTGTATATGCTGGCCGAGCCAGTGTTTGTTTGTGTCGTCGCACCGTCGCTATGGTTGACCGGCAAAAAGGGAGCCTTTCGATTGTGTGTGACGGCGTGCGCGTTCGGTACAATGGTTTTTGCGGGTGCATGTGTTTTGCCCTTCTTTTTTACACTCTTACCATCCGGCCATATCAAAAGCGGGCCTTAAAAAATGCTGGGTAAATCAAGTAATAGTGGGCAAAGGATTATACGCTCCGGAAGAGGGATGATATACTCGAGGCCTACTTAGCGTCAAATGACGTTTGAGTCACTCGGGGCGGTTTTGGAGCACGAAAGTTGCTCATGTAAATCCTAGTAGCCCCCGCCACGGGGCGAGTTTTTGCGTGGAATTATATTTTCAAATCACGCCGAAAGGCCCTTGAATGAGATTAAAAATATGCCCTTTTTGCATATTGTGGTTTACCCCGCACACAGCTCCAACAATGCAGTTAACGTGTTGTAGATTCAATTGAAATACACTGAAAAATTAAATAGAATTTGTGCTTCGAAATGATTGATTCAAAGACTGTGTAATTCAAAAAGAGTCCTTTTGTCTTTCTTTATTATTTCGCGCTGTTCAGCGTGCGAAAATGAAATCCTAGAGCGCTAGTGCAGATCACTAGGGTAAATTGAAAATTTTTTACAGCTCGCAGAACGGTTGAAAAATCGATTGTTGATTAAATCCCACCCGCCGGGCGTGGGGAATGAAAATTATGCCGAATAATCGATCGCCAAGCCACAAATTGCCACCACCTGCGGGATGAGGCCACGATGAGCCATTACGAGCGCCATTTGAGCTGCAAGTACCAACAGAGATCGAGAGGGCCGCCACTACCGGCACTGCGCTGTTTACAATCCAGCCCCGGACACGAAAGTGCACTCGTTTTTCGGGAGGTTTGTTTTGTCGGTATCATCTTCTTCTTCCGTTCCACGCGGCGAACGTGAGTAAACAGCAGCCGGTAATTCCGTGGGGGATGGCCGGAGTCCGGAATTCGGCCAATCAATCGTACTTTGCGGGTTAATATAGTACGCTGAAGCGCGCGTTATCTTGCGGCGTGGCGTGAAACCCCTTTTTTTTGCTACGGACCGTAATGTCGATTTGGCCAACCATCAATGAATCGCCGAAAAGATGTCTGTTCTTCCAGGCTATCGTGCAAAATCATCATTTTGCGTATGTCTAGGGTTTCCCATTTTTTGTTTTCTCTCTGCGGTTCGCGATTAGAGCCGAGCAGTGATAAACCACGTCATGAGTCCCTAGGGCTGGGGGTGGTGTGTCTTTGTCGGTGCCACCGATTGGTGCAATTTTCGGCAGTGATTACAAATCAATCCACTCTGATCGATTGACTGCAGTTCGAGTGCGCGTGGACCCAAGGTACCCAGGGGTCGCGTGGCGCGATCCCCGATTATTGCGTTCGTCCCGACGGCCTCGAGGTCTCGATTGCTGGCTCGGATTACGCGGTGGTCAAAGTCGAATCGTTGTACTGGCGACTGGAACTCGACTGCAAGCCCCCCCGCAGCTGACGCCATCGAGAAATCGATGCCAAGGCTCACATTATCACAAGCATTACGTACGAAATAAAATCAGAACAAACAAGCCCACGGTCGTCGGGCCGTTCGGGCAACCATCTGGAGGGTTGGCCAAATAATTGAAATTTTTGACAATGATTCGACAACTTCGGTCCGGAGCCGGCCAGCGCAGCTTCAGGTGCTTCGGAGCGAAACCGAGTGGTCTGAGCCTGGTGCCTGGTCACACTGGGCACTAATATCACACCCGCGTGACTCACCGCGTGGCGTTATGGGAGTGTAGCACTATTGGTCTTTTTTTTTTCTACGGTTCCAACCAGCATAGCAGGCTTTGTTTTGCGTGAATGCCGAAATTGAATGCCGTCTGGTGGATCCCGCCGACCAAGCCCAGGGGATACCGGCGTGATTGCGGCCGATTGGGGCGCAATCAAACGGTGGTGGGGTGTTGGTGGGGTGGCCACAGGTGTTAAGTACAATATTTACCAACAGCCTTCGCCACGATGGCCCCGGGCGATGATAAGTGTTTATTATCGTTTCGGTTATTCAAAGCCCACAAAAAGCCTTCCGGGAGCACGGGGGATTAGACGTGGGGGGGGGGGGGGCCCCGGACCACGGCGGACGTTGATTACTCATCGGCTCATCGGTTGATCCCACGATAAAGACGCCGTGGACGTGTGCGATGCAATTAAGACGCACGTTTTTGTTTCAATATTTTGATACCTTGGCTTAACGGGTTTGCGCACTCCCGGGGATGGATGAGTCAATGAGGATGAGTCAATGAGTGTTGTGATTGAGTCATTTAAATATTGTATCTCGAGAAGGATTGTCTATTGCTCACTTAAGTGCCTATGATGATAAAACAAAGCTATTTAGCTCGAAATTCAATACAGGACATTGGCGCAACAGGTTGATACCAAAAATAGAGCTACCTTAGGTCAAAACAAAACAAGAACCAGAACCGGAAGTAGGTTCGTGGAAAGGAAATGGCAACCTTCATACGCTTGCAGGGCAACCTTTAGGCGTGGCGCGACGGACGTAGACAACATTTGCACAACTCTTCACGCGAATCGCTTCCACCAAATATAACGCTCGTTAGCTATTATCGTTTACGACACGCGGAAAGTAGCAACCATTCCGGCTAATGGGCCGCACAAACCGACGTATTACCGACGCACGAGTAAACAGGCCAAAAATCGGGGAAACCCGACCGGTCTCGGCGTTCTCGGCGGCGTTCTAGTTGCCCAACCTGCTGCCCGCCATCAGCAGCTGATTTTCGGTCTCGAACGCAATCTCTCCGAAAAGGACTGGCCAAGGTTCGGCGCCGAAATCGGAATGTGTAACAATCGCCAAAATCGCCAAGTGGGTCGCCTCGTCTCGGCGCAAAGTGCAAACCACCGGCGGGGGTCGGGCCGTGTTATTTTGTTTACCGATAAAGCAATCAACAGAAACACGCAAGATAAACGAGAGATAAGCTCGGCCAGGGACCGTGGGATGGGTGGGAAAGGAAAATTGTTTTCGGAACCCCGGCCACCAACCCCGGGGGTGGGAAAATTCATCTCATCCTTTCACTCGCTGTCGGTGGCCATGTTTCTCTGGTTGTTTCGGTAATTGTTTGATTTTTATTTGCAAACACACACACACGCGCACGGCGTGTAAGCGTGGCGTGGTGGTGTGGTACCGGTTCTCATTAGCTTCAACGCTTTTCACTTTGAAGCCCGGGCACTGTTTGAGTTTATGGCGTTTACGGCGCAAACCGAGGTCGGCTCGGTCGGTTCCACGCTTTTTATTTTTTTGGTTTTTGCTCCTTCTACCCGGGAGAACCGAACCGATTTTCACCTGCCCTGTGATCTTTGCGCCATTGAACCGGAACCGGTGTGGTTCGTTTTTTTCTCTCTCTCCGCCGGAAGCTGTATTGGTGTTGATGTTTTTCGACAGATTATTTTCCGTTGACTCATGGAGTCTGGACTGTTTGGCGACCCGGTGTTTTTTTTTCGTGGCACACGATTTTTCCTCTTTTATTTGCATGGCGATAAGAATCTGCGGCGGGGCCCAATTTGCACGAAATCGAGGCTCCCCCGTGAGGCGTGTTGCCTTTGGTTTGATTCGTTCGGAACCCTCAATGAGATGAATTTTAAATTTGAAGCCACATCCTCGGCTCGTAAGCAACCAGGCGTCTCCATGGAGAACGCGTGCCCTTCAACCTTCAATCATTAACGTCAATCATTAGCTTCAATCATCAACAACGAACACAAATTCAACGATTGCTAGAATGTCTTAAATCAAAATTAAATAGCCGAAACATAATCTCACACAATCGCATCGAAGAAGGGCCATTTCGAGACCGATTTTCCGTTAAAAATATTCCACCATTAAAGTATGGTTGAAAGTATGCCGCGAGCAAGTAAACCGGAAGACGCGGAAGAAGAACGGTGCAAGTTATTTGCCGGCCCATTTTCCGCGTCATTTTACTTCTGACTTTTGAGCCCTTTTTATTATTACACGAGCCTTTAAAAACACACCCGTCTCCGCGCGTCGGCTGGCCTTTTTTTACCGGGCTTCAGTCGCCCATCGTCTTCGTCTTCTCATCGCGAGCGCGAGCACAGGGAACGGGCGCCGGTGGCCAGAAGCGTTATCGTAACCGGAAATGTTTCCGCGCTGCCGTTTGCTGTTGTTTCCCCGGAATCGGTTTGATTCCGGCGTTCTGTCTGCCCCTGTTCTATTGTGCCACACAAAGTTTGCGGTGAAAGTTCCCGCAGGTGGCCGAGCCATTCCCTGATTTTTAAATTTTGTTTCTTCCTTTATCTTCCCGCTCGCCAATGGCCACAACGTGTCTCATTTGAATTTTCCACTTTCCACAACTTTCTTCCGCAGCGTAGCGCCGGCTGACAGCAGCGCAGTAATGCAGTAACGGCGGTGATCGTAATTAGCGCTCCGGGGTCACACGGTTCCTCACGGTGGCGACAGGTCTCGGGCAGACAGGCCGGCAGGGGCGCGCGAGGGCGATGAAGAGGGCGGCCCGGTGGTTGGGTGTACGAGTGAAGCAAGTGACCACCGCACCGACCGAAGCTGGCGGTCGTCGTCTTCGTCGTCATCGGCAGACCGGAAGCAGCAGCGTAGCAGCGTGCACCGTCGTGATTGTGGACCAGGAAGAGCGAAGAGCGGCGCAGCTCCGAGGCAGTGTGCTCCTCCGAGGACAACAATAATAATGGACAACAAGGGAGGCCCGCGAAGCATTCCAGCGATCGTTCCGGATCGTTCGTAATTTCGGACTGCAGTTTGGCGTTCCAAGTTCCTGAACAGAGAGAGAGCGAGCGAAAGAGAGCGAGCAAGAACACGCGAGAGAAAGGGATAACAAAGGGAAGGGACCGAATCGAGCAAAGGGAACGACCCGTGACGGCACGATGGGGAACGAACCGGGGACCGCGAACTCTTCCGGTTCCGGAGGAAGCTCCGGTCGGGTCGGGGCTAGAAAGCGTGACTCGTGGCACGCGGCGACCGGCGGATCGAACGGAACCGACACGGGCACCACCGGAGCGGGCACCGTCGGGGGCAGCGTCGGCGGGCGCCAGGAGCCACCGCCGCCACCGGACGGACACCCGACGGCGAAGGAATCGGCCTCGAACGGAAGCTCGTCGGACGGGGGCAAGCGGGCACTACCGTCGCCGCTGCCGATGGCCACGGCCGAAACGGCCCAGATCCTGAACAGCAAGGAGCGGAGCCTCGTCGTGACGCTGACCGGTGAGCGGCAGCGCGAAACGTGGAGCCAGAAGGCGGAGTTCCTGCTGGCCGTGATCGGGTTCGCGGTCGACTTGGGCAACGTTTGGCGCTTCCCGTACATCTGCTACCAGAACGGTGGCGGAGCGTTTCTCATCCCGTACTGCATCATGCTGCTGTTCGGGGGGCTGCCCCTGTTCTACATGGAGCTGGCCCTGGGTCAGTTCCACCGGTGCGGCTGTCTCACGATCTGGAAGCGCATCTGTCCGGCACTGAAAGGTAAGCCGGCGGTAACAATGCCGAATTTAATTTAACCAAATAAAGTACTGAAGCAAAGTCATTAAATTCATACGACTTCCGACCGATTAAAACAATAAAAAAAAGTCTCAGGAACGCCCGAGGAAAATAATCAGCTCTTTTAATTTGGCAACAGAAGCCAGGTCGTCAGTTCGCCAGGTTGAAGGCTTGCGGGCATCAAATGAACCGTAAAATGGCAAACCGCAGGAAAAGGCTGTTAAGCAGATTAGTGAACGGTCGCCAGTGACCCGTGCTCCCAAATGTCCTTCGCGCGTTAGAACATTGAAACAATTTACCATTTTTTGTGGACAGTCGATCCCTCTCATTTGTTTCGAGTGAAAGACCCTGCCGAGAGCTACCGAAGTTCGGTTAAAGAAAAAAGTTCCGATGCTGCGGGACAGCGAGAAATGGACGACACGGGAAACCGTACGTGACATTTCCCGTGTTTCCCAACGATCGATCCGGTCGGCCGGATCGAACCGATAGGTTTCCTATCGCGCAAAAAAAAACGGCGGAAGTCAAAGAAAGCACAGCAAAAAATAAGAAATCAACTGGCCCCAGGATCGTTTACAGCTACGCTTTGGCGCAGCAATCAAGACCCCGCGCCACAGCAAGGAACGGCCGGATCGCCCGGGAAAAGAACCGTCGGCAAACATTTACACAGACACACGCACACCTGTCTGACGGGCGCGCGTGCCTGCGGTATAATGGTTACAATTGCACCGGAAGTGGAGTCGGAAAATCAAAAGTTGTGGTGTGATGGAGGGCCCCGAAGAGAAGGAAGAAGCCTCCACATCATTTAGATGATTTCCCTTGCCTTTTCCGCGATTTTTCTCTCCACGGCATCAAACGCGCCATTCCGCGCCATGGGGTTCCCTCCCAATCACCGCCTCCATCGCTCATAGTTTTCACTCAATAAATCAACAAATCAAACCGTCGTACCGCATCCTGCTGTTGAAGCGGTAGGATATTCATCTTCACGCGAAGGATTATGTGGCTCTTCTGTGGCGCGCGGATCCTGCGAGCGAGTAAATACCACGGAGGCGTGCCGGAGTTTTGAGTTCCTCAATCGAAAAGGGCTTACGCCACAGCCGGGGCAGCCTTTGCAGCGGATATGTTTGAGGTCTGAGGTTGGATTTTGAAGGTTTGAATAAGCGTTTCATTCAGCGCCAACGTCACTTGGGTTCTCGAATCTGGTGATCTGGGTTTGTTTTCCAGCACATTTTATAAAATGGAAACGATCCCGACGTGAAATGCACGGAAACCAGGTCACGCGTGGAACCTGCCAAGTGCTAACGATTATTGGTTCAAGTTCTGCGTCACGAGAAGGATTGCATCAGCGGCATTATCCGGACACCTGAACACGGTACGGCAACCGATAAAGGCGCAGCAACAGCTTAATGGCGACACGGACCATTGTGAATCCTCACGATGGCACGGTTCCCGCGGGGTTGTGTTACCGGTTTTTATTGCCAGAGCCCCAATGCTGGGTGGGTGCTTCGTTGATAAGCTTCGTTTGCTGTCGGTGAGTATCGAGTGCATTTGGTTCGGTCGGCGAAGCCGTTACAGGTCGGGATCGAATGAGAAGCTTGGCAAAGGAGTTCTTCTTCTAGTTCTCTGGTCCGACACACGCAAAACTCTCTACTACGCTCCGCTATCGAATGTAAGGTCATAGCGTTTTGATCGTTGCTCTAGAAATGTATCGTTCGGTATGAGCCGCCAAGAAAGGCCTCGCCCTAGGAAGACTTGATGCCACCGGAAACAGACAGGATGATGATTTAAAATTGTTTCTGAATAGACAATTTAGGCTCCATTTATCAAAACAGCAACGGTGGCGTAAGTTGCCGACCTACACCACCTCCGAAACCATGGTCGCCGGTGCCGCCTTAAGAAGCCGCCCAGTGGCCGGGCCCAGGAAGCGCTCATTGTGAAAAGGTATTGATTGCGGAGATTGCGAGTTGAGGCAAAGAATTAGATTAAATTTTGCCACCCTTTCATGCGTCGATGAGCCGCCTTGGAGGTAAGGATCGGATATGTGAAAGTTAGACATCCTGCAGGAGCCGAGAAGCACGATGACGATGATGGCCTTGGTGATGGCGTACTCCAAAACTCGACGAATCGGACCGAAGTGGCGTTGGGCGACCCGGTTTCGGTTTTCTCACGCCGCACGGGCACGGGGCACGAAAACTTACCCATCATCGTCAAGGCGCTGGCCAATCTACCATGTCTTGTCCGTACACCACCAGGGACACCGAGAAGAAAATTAATTTCTAACATCTTTAAAATCGCCAGGGCTCGTCGCTCGGAACACAGACAACAGCGCGCAGCGCAAGTGACAGTTACGTCGGTTTTTTGCATGAATCGGGTCGTAATTTCCAGCGTCAACCCGTAGGTCCCTTAGAAGGCTAACAAGAGCCCCCATCATCACGGAGACCGCTCTCGGGTGATAACGTCATAAACAAAGCCTACTGTTCCTTCGACCACACCGCCAGAGAGATGGTGGTTGGTTGGTTGGTTGGCGGGCGAGTGTGTAACGTCAACCTCTCGGGTAAAAGTTCCGCTACCGGAGTGCCATAAATTATGGGGCAAAGATGACGGACGGTTCGTCCGTCGTCGGGCGCACGACACGCAATGCGGGATGAGTTTGGAAATTAATTTCCAACTTCCCTTGCCCTGGTTTGCTTCGAAGGATGATGACGCGGAGCCCGAGCCGGAGGGTGTGTCCCTCCGATTTAGTTCGGGGGCCGGGCCGTTTCCTTGTTATGGCCAGATTCCCTCAAATCATGGCGTACTGGTAATGTGGCCGAGCGTTTGTCACGAGCAATTAATTCGCCGACTCGCCTTTGGCACGCAGAATCAGACGAACCAGCGACACTGATTAATTGATATCGAACAGGAAAAAGACTGGCAGTCGCCGCAAAGACAGGGTGGACTTGTATTGACTTTGTCTGGGGCTCCATTTGGTGATTAGCATCGAGCAAATAAACAGTAACAGGGGCTTTCCATTTCATTCCATTAGAGCCGCTCAGCCGCTCGGCCGGCAAGAGTGAGGTTAGGTCATGGATGACGGACAAATGGACGTCTTCGAACGATCCGGGTACCAAAGAGGATGCCGGGCCGGGCAACGATTCTCGGACCACAATTTAGTTTGTAGTTGGGCGAACTTGTTGAATCACTGAATCCCTGGACGGGTGTGGGACTCCGCCGTATCAAGCAACAAGTGTCGAGTGCGAGCAGCAGCGTGGAGAACGAAAAGTCGACTCGACGAGCCGGAACTGGAAAAGAAAATCCCACTTGGGACAGCGTTCCCCCGGCGCTCGGTTCCGATATCCGATGGTTCCGCCGGCGGACTGCACGTCGTCCTTGTGGTTTTAAAAAGTGGGAACAAAAAATGTTTGTGGTTGGGTTTATACTTCCAGGCAGAGAGCACCCGGGTTCCCGCGATGGGGTTTTCTCGAGAGAACGCCACGAGTGTTTACGGACATCAGAACAACTAGAACCACAAACTGTACGCTAGGCTTTCGACTACTAGGCAAATAGGCTGCGGTGGCATCATTTCTGTAAGCTCGTAAATATACCAAGAAACGTAATGGCACAACGTTGCCGTGCTGAAAGCTTGGCCCATTTCGCAAGTTGATCTGTGGATTTGGGTCATCTTCCGAGAATCTAAACTGGTTTTATGACTATTTTTTTAGAGTCGATCGACGTTAGAATATGAATTAAAAAAAGTTTAGGTAATATCTCAATACTAATTCGAGCAATAAATGTTGGCGTAGGCCCCATTATGGTGCCGATTAAAGTAATTCCCTCCACATAACCCGTAAACGTAATCCGCCTCATTGCCGAGAAAATCGATACATCGAAGCCGGCATCCGTGTATTGGAATTTAATCCACCCTCCCCAAAAAGGACTCCTTCGGGTGCACTTGACCGCTTTTATCCCCACCCCGTTCCCGTTTACACTGGTATCTTTCCGTCGTTGTGGTCGATTATGCGGATTTCAACATTTAATGGCCGCCGCCGCCGCCACCGAGTAGAATCGTCTACTCGATGTCATTACGTTCCGGAACCCTGGCTCCGGGTGGTAGGAGACCGAGGCCGAGACCAGCAGAGGTGACAATAAATATAGGCTCTTTTCGTGTCGTAAATCACCGGTGTTGCCGCATCCAGTGCTCGGCGGCGCGTTCCTGTTCGGTTCCCGCTCGGACCGCTCGGAGCACTATCAGATTTTATGCGCGACCGACCAATTACTCAATCGGATGGCCATGGCCATATATTTTTCAAAACCTCCCCGTAATCTCCTGTGCTCCTAAGTCCTGTGCTCCGTAGGCAGCGTTTCGCGCGACTCACCACTCCCGCTCACTGCTCGCGTCCCTTCTTCGCAGGTGTGGGCTACGCCATCTGTCTGATTGACATCTACATGGGCATGTACTACAACACCATCATCGGCTGGGCAGTCTACTACCTGTTTGCGTCGTTCACCTCCGAGCTGCCGTGGACCAAGTGTGGTAACCCGTGGAACACGGATGCCTGTTCGCCGGTCACCGGCCGCTTGAACGCCACACTCCGGAACGCGAGCACTACCCTGATGACGATGACGACCGCTGCGGCCAGTACCTTTATGTCGCCGACGGACGTTACGCTGGCCGCCAATTCGACGACACTCGCGACCACACTCTCCACCATCGCGGGCCACCATCTGTACCACCGGGACCGGGAGCACCCGCACCTGCTGACCAGTAGCAGCCTGTCGACGATGCTAGCGAATCTCAGCACCAGCACCGTGGCCACGGTCGTCGAAATGGCCGGTGGTGGACCGGCCGCCGCCGCCATTCCGGTGTTGGCCAGCCCGGCCCGGGAATTTTTCGAGTAAGTACACGGCACGGTAATCAAACTCCCGATGCACTTGGAAGTTGTTTATGGGTTGTGTTTGGTCGTAAATGGCGCTGGCCGAGAATTTACTGGCTTCTTAACGCGGTTCTTCTGTCGCCCGGGGGGTTTTATGTTCCTTCCGTGGCACAATCCTTCCTCAAATCCTATCGGTTTTCCTCGGTTTGGTCGTATCGAAACTTGTAGAATTAAAAACATTGGCTCCCGTCCTTATCATCCTCCGCGTCAGGCGTCAGGTGCTGGAGCAGTACAAATCGCACGGGCTGGAGTTTATGGGGCCGGTCAAACCGTCGCTCGCCCTGTGCGTTTTCGGTGTGTTCGTGCTGGTGTACTTCTCGCTCTGGAAAGGTGTCCGCAGTGCCGGCAAGGTGGTCTGGGTGACGGCCCTCGCCCCGTACGTCGTCCTGCTGATCCTGCTCGCCCGAGGAGTCACGCTGCCGGGGGCCGCCGAAGGAATACGCTACTACCTAACGCCCCAGTGGAACAAGCTGAACAACTCTCGTGTAAGTTTTGGGCCGCACACCACACCGTCACCGTTCCCTTTAATGCAAAAAAAACGCTTTCGCAGGTATGGATCGATGCCGCGTCGCAGATCTTCTTCTCGCTCGGGCCCGGTTTCGGGACCCTGTTGGCCCTGTCGAGTTACAACAAGTTCAACAACAACTGCTACCGGGACGCCCTGCTCACCAGCAGCATCAACTGTCTGACGAGCTTTCTGGCCGGGTTCGTCATCTTCTCCGTGCTCGGCTACATGGCGAACGTGCAGAACAAGTCGATCGAGGAGGTCGGCCTGGAGGGACCTGGTCTGGTGTTTATCGTCTATCCGGAGGCAATCGCCATGATGAAGGGCTCGGTGTTTTGGTCGATCATCTTCTTCCTGATGCTCATCACGCTCGGGCTCGACTCGACGTTCGGCGGCCTGGAAGCGATGATTACGGCCCTGTGCGACGAGTACCCGCGTACGATCGGACGCCGCCGGGAACTGTTTGTGCTGGTCCTGCTCGCACTCATCTTCATCTGCGCACTGCCAACAATGACATACGTAAGTGACGCTCTCCTAATTACGCCACTTTACCGGGCGTTTAAGTCTCCCATTTGGCGCGCCTTGAAGAAGCGCGCTACATACTTTCTCCATTGCTTTCGATTCTCAACTCATTTGTGCCAATTGCTCGGAGTAATCTCCGCTGTGTTGACTTTCCCCCCACCAGCCACCGAGCCAACCGAGGTATCAGCTGCCGGTTCTCAAACGGTTGGTTCGGTCCTTTGGAGGGCCTGTCCGGGGGAAAAAACGCTCGCTCCTTCCAATAGTGGAAAGAAAGGCCTGGCCAGGCCGAGGCCGAGCATCGGAAAATCTAGGGTTTTTGCGGTCAAACATCAAAGAGGGTGGAGATGGGAAGTGGAGAGAAGGGAGCTAGAACTAACAGGGTGACGAACGGTTCGGAATAAAATTCAGGAAACCTTTCCGATCGATCCGGTAGAAGATAAACGGAAAACGTAGAAGGACCGTTCCACTTGTGGCGGTCACTTGAGATCCTTGAGAGGTGCCAAACGAGCTGTGTGTGTGTGTGTGTGGGGGGCTTTCCTTGATGAGTTCGCCTCGATGGTGTTGGTTTTGCTACGTCCCCCGGAAGCCTGGACAGACACTGGTCGGGTAGGGAAGTAAAAGAAAAATCAATTTCAATCCCCTTTGGTCCGGTCCGTTACTACGAGTGTCCTGAGTGAGCCAGCGGAGGAATCACCAAGCGCACCGAGTGTGAACGATCAGCCACGGTCCGGGGAGCCCTCCGCCTGAGGAAGTGTTTGTGGCCCATTTGAATTGATAAGTGAAGCGTTCGGTTTCCGTCTGCTTATCGCCGATCCGGGCTACGAGTGTTTAGCGCCTCCATTCGTCAGAACATCAGCGGTCGGCGGCGGTGGTGGCGGTGGCAAGTGATAAATAATGTCCGAGTTAATTCAATCACTTACGATACGATACGGTGCGCCGTATTTGTGATAATGGCCCCGCTGGTGGTGGTCATGTTTTTATGCATGAGCCCTCGATGGAGGGCGAATCCAGAGGGGTGCGCGACGTAGACGAGGTCCAGCGATTTATTTGCCACCGCCGCGCCTTCACGGAGTTGCGGGAAGATTCTATCCTTTCCGGGTGCGCCGGTTCTGGAACTGATGGAGCTACATGTGCTTGTGGGTAGCTTCATTTCATTACATTCGTCCAACTCATTCGGGGTCGTCCCTTTGGGAGTTTTTCATAAAATTTCCCGGAAACCAGAGCGCAGAGTTGTACAATCAATGGGATCACTCTCTAATTGTCAGGGTGGCGTTTATCTGGTCAACTTCCTCAACGTGTACGGTCCCGGGCTGGCGATCCTGTTTGTCGTGTTCGTCGAGGCGGCCGGCGTCTTTTGGTTCTACGGGGTCGAGAACTTCTCCGCCGACATCGAGCAGATGCTGGGTAAGAAACCGTCGCTCTTCTGGCGTATCTGCTGGAAGTACATCAGCCCGACGTTTCTGTTTGTAAGTAGGGAACCGCTTCCAAAAAGGCCGATGGCGGTGCTCTAACGTTCTCCTTCTTTTCGCAGTGCATCCTAATATTTTCGCTCCTGGGATACGAGGAAATGCTCGGCGAGGAGTACGAGTATCCGGAGTGGAGTGTGGCCGCCGGTTGGGCCCTAACACTGTCCTCGGTGCTCTGCATCCCGACGTATGTGATCTACAAGTTTCTGAAAAGTCCTGGCAACTGCAGGGAGGTAAGCTGCCACCTCAAGGAACTCCTTGAATCGAACGCGGCTGAGTTCCCGTAACCTGGTTTCCTTTTCCAGCGATTGAGACGCACGTTCAAGCCGGAACCCCTGATACCGACGGCCATCCCCGGCCAGCTGTACACCGGCACCGCCGTCTGACATGATTGCGCCAAGGAAAGCTGCTTGCGGCGGGCCCGCTGGCCCAGCGGCGTCTTCGTGCGCCTCGATTCACCAACGAACTCTTGTTGTTCCCCGAACGTCACCATTACCGTCGCTAACCATGATCGTTGTCGTAGTAACCATCGCTGTAGCCGCGATAGAGTGTGTTCTAGTAGCAGTAGAAGAAGTAATAGTAGCAGTAGTAGTAGTAGTGCTGTCAGCAGCAGCACCAGCAGTAGTAGTAATAGTGGCCGTAGCCATAGATGTACTCTTGGTAGCCAAGAGGGTAGATACGCCTGTGTCACTGGTAATGGTAAACATGATAGCTATGATAACACTTCCTCCCATCCCGAAGCGGGCCACCGTTACGGACATCGACATCATCGCCGATGCCGGAATTTTGAGAGGCACACCGTGGACCCCATTTGCCGCCCGGCCTACGCAGGAGTGCCGGTGGCTTCGACAGTGCTGTTGATAGGAGGCAGTGCCACAACTGGCTGCTATCCGTTCGATTTGTTCCAGCGCGGACCCGGTCCTGCCGAGAAGGTTACCATTCCGTGCTATGCCCGCGATGTGTACGCATTCCGTGGAAAGCTCACGTTTCCGTTGGCCACCGAATGGCTTGTTTAGAGGGACAGAGAGAGAGAGATAGAGAGACCAGGCCGGAAGCGAAAGAGCAACCGTTCGTAGCATCAGCCATCTACGGACTTGGAGTTGCACACTTTCGCCTCCGACGTCCTGTCCTGTGTTTAAGGGAATCGTGGGACACCACCAGGATGCAGGAGCTGACGCGGAAGAAATCGAACGAACATAGCATCCATAATCCCAAAGGGCCAGTCTCAGAAACCGTTGTTGTCCGCATTGTGTTTGAGCGGCGCACGTGCCACGGAGTCCGGATAGAGTACGCGCCACGTGTTGTTAGATGCTTTTATAAAGTTTTACATATTTCTATCGACCGATGCATTTAGTAGGCTAATTGGAAACAAAGTATTTAATGACTATTTATATATCTG
Source organism: Anopheles cruzii (assembly GCF_943734635.1). Taxonomy (NCBI): domain Eukaryota; kingdom Metazoa; phylum Arthropoda; class Insecta; order Diptera; family Culicidae; genus Anopheles; species Anopheles cruzii. Next base: position 27,289,981 of record NC_069144.1, read on the forward strand.
CATATTCTAGATTTATATATACACACACACCCATACAATACCTAGTGTTGGCTATAATCCTTAACCGAAGGGCATATAAAACTGCTGAATGTTGCATAATAGGACTATTTTTATGGAGTGTACGCCGTTAGACATGTTAAGTGTAGGATGCCCGAGCGCAAGAACTTCTCCCAGGAGCAGAATGAGGAAGAAGTGCGAACAAAACGCCAAACCACACCAGAAGACAGCACAGTGCTCTTCCCAACACCTCACGCCGCCGAGGTGTCACTCTCGAATAACGCAGGGCGCCGTAGATGATCATGTTGTATTGGTTATTCATTGCTAGTAGTTTGCCAGTTCGTTTAGCCTTAGCGGTTTCTATTGTTTGTTGGCACTCCCAGGGCGCATTTGGTTGACTGTTTGCGGTTAGTGGCGGAACGGAACCACGTGCTCCGTTGTCGCGCGGGGAACGGATAGAAAGGAATCGAGCAGCAACACACAGCCATTTGCTGTTCGATTTCGAGCGAGATGGGTGCGTACTGGAGAGGACTGCTCGTCAAGATTTAGTTGATGAATCAAGAAATCGTTTGTAGAACCCGGTATTTTTCGGACACAAGAAAACACGGACAATAAAGAAAGTTTGTATGTTTCAGTTGCTTTGATAAGTTAAACGAGGTCTTTCATTGTGTTCCCCGCTCGGTGCCATTTTAGCACTCCGTGTCTAATTTACACCTTTTTAAAACTATACAATAAACCGTTTATACAGGCTGTTTCATTAACAACGCAGCAAATGCATCCAAAACGAGTGACTGTGTGGTGCGGATGTTGGTTTTGTGGCATCATCGGCCGCCGCGTGAAAGAATGAAGAAAGAGCCGCCGAACCGTGTTGGATATTTGACCAAAATTGTTCTCTATAAAATATGTTTTGGATGAGCCTTTCAAATAAATGTTCAACCATTGAAAAATATTCTGCCGTTTTCTTAAAATAAAATGAAAACATGTGGCGTTAATGAAACACCCTGTAGCAAGGAGAGCTTTCGTGCTGCGGTAGCTTTTAGAGAAATTCACCTTTCTCACCACGCACTAACGCAAGCTCACCACGGTAAGTACAAGTTTATTTTAGAGTTCAATTTCTGTGCAATTCAACTGCACTTTTCGCAGTTTGAGTGCATTTTCAAAACTATAAAAACCAAACTTAATATGTTTCAAAAAATGCCAATTATAAAATGCTCAAATTGAAAGATGGCTCGGTGACCAACGTTCGGTGGACACCTGCACGATAGAGTATAAACGGCGCGTCAGCAGAAGCTAAACACCCACACAACGTTAGGTTTTATCTCAATGTTTACAGTTTGCACGCCATCTCTTTCGCGCGACCCGTTTCGTGGTGGCTTCTCCCTCTGCCGCTGCTGCTTTGTTTCTCTCATTTACAGGGTGGTCAAACAACCGTGCATTTTTTCATTTGGTTATCAGAAAAAACGGCTAAATATTTTTCGATGCTTGAACTTTTATTTGGAAGGTTAAATCATACCATTTACGTGAAATGAAATACAATTTAGGTTGCAGAAAATTGGGAAATATTAAAAATTTATTTCCAAAGTGGGTCATCGAATTATTCATCAAAAGCACATTTCATTGAAGCTTATTTCCACTTCGGTGGCTATGTTAATAAGCAGTATTGTGGGTCGGAAAACCCACATATCGTGCAAGAGAAGCCAATGCATCCAAAACGAGTGACTGTTTGGAGCAGATTTTGGCTGATTGGTTCTTCGGCGAAATTGAAGCTCAGAACTTGGACGGTATTTGGTTTCAACAGCCATAGCCATTTCTACGTGCCATACAACGTCTGCCACAATCCATATTTATGTTATGCGAACAAATCAGCAACCATTGACCACCGCAAGACCCAAATTCAAATTGCTGCTGCCGAGATAGGACCAGATACAATCGAAAATGAACTGAAAATAGTTCGACCGAATGAGCTATTGCCAAGCCAATTGTGGTGAGCGTTTGACCAAATTTGTTTTCCATAAAAAATGTCTTGCATGAGTCTTTCAAAAAAAAGTTCGAGCATCGAAAAATATTCAGCCGTTTTTTTTCTTATAACCAAATGAAAAATTGCACGCCTGTTTGACCACCCTATAGTTTCTCTCGTCTCACACCTCGCGCGAGAGCTCTCTCGCTCTCGCTTCTCGTTGGTGTTTGTGGTGAGCAGAAGAGCACGTTAGCAGCATTATTTTTATCCAATTTCAATTTGTTCGCCGTTGCGTTCGGGTGTCGTCTTTTCTAGTGCTCGCGCGATCCCGAGCGGACCTCGCAAGCCGTGTGTTCGTGTTTTGCGTGTAACATCTGACGCGTGTGTGTGTGTGTGTATGTGTGCGTGCGTATGTATGTGCAAGGGTTGAAGCCGAAAGGACGATTCGCGTTGCTGGAGCAACTCCGGCAAGCAGCGGCTCTGCCACAGACCTTCGCACCGACCTCGCAAGGATCCTACTGCTGCAGATAGTTTTTGGGAGGTCCTTCTGCCGCAGCATCGGGACAGGTGTGTGTGTGTAGTGTTCAGAGTGTTACCGTGGCTGTCCTTTTCTGCTGCCGGGTGTCCTCGACTCTTCAGTTGCGTGGATTTTGTTTTGGACATTCTCCTTTCCGTGGGTCGCTCTTGACAGTTAATTGCGTGAGGAAGCTGAAGGACGACGTTTCTGTCAGCAAGTGCTGTGTGCTGCTTCCCTTTCACAAGTGCGTCAGGATCAACACACTCACATGTCTGTCGATGGTTGCTTTCGCAGATTTCATTGATCCGGTTTGGCGCGTCAAGTTGCCGCAGGGTTTCGAATCTCTCGAATCGAAGGCAAATAGAAGTGTGTTCCTCTTGTGGCTTCCCGTGTCTCTTGGCACATTCTGGAACACCTTGATGATTTCTTAAGCAATTATCATCTCACCAGTGCCGCAGCCGCAGAGCCTTCTTCGGTGCTTCGAAGGAAATAAAAAAAAACTCTAAACACAACACTTATGCTCCTCACTGCGTTTACTCTCCCTCTCTCTCGCGCGCGCTTGGACTTTACTCTCTCTCTTTCTCTCGGCACAAGCAGCATTCCTTTTCTACCTACGCACACGTACACACCGCCGTATGTTGTGATTGTATCGCGCCGGTGAGGTGGATTTTGTGCGTATCTCAGGTGTGGGGAGAGGAAGCTCCGCAATTCAATCACTGATGGTGCGTGTGTGTGCGTGCGTTTATGTTGGAATGAAAGAGCGAGAGAGCAACTGGGAGCAGGTGAATAGCCCTGCTCGTCAAAAGGAAACCTCTGAAGGTGGAATTCCTGGAGGTGTTTAATGCTAAGCTGCGCTATGATTTTTATGTACGAACATCCTCCCCCGGATAAACCGGGAATAACGAGGAAATCTATTCTGGGGTTTCGTTGCAATCTGGAGCATTCACTGCTACATAACATCCTCTTGACCTCCCCGACCGACGGTCTGTTTGTGAGAAGCCTTGGGTTATTTCGGAATGGCTGAATTAGTCTAATGAACGGGAAATTGAATAATTTATGGAACGTGCAAAAGCGGAGAGCTTTTCCCCGAGAACCAGAGATTCCCACTTTTTTATTACTTCAACAATAATGGCCGCCACGTATTTATGGTTCCGCGATGAATCGACAGCCGTCTTTCGGGGAGGGTCGTTATCACCGTTGAATTTATTGGTTCGCCGGTAGCCATCAGTGTCGAGTAGTGAGACATGTATTGACGCACTTCGCGCGGAGAAACTACGCCACGGAACGGGTACGCAACAGGACACGCCGGGGTCCATCATCGCTCGGCTATCAAATATCGACTTTTCGGGGGGACCAAAGGTATCCTTAGGTTAACGTACAGGACACGACAGAGCGAGAGTGAGAGCGAGTCCTGTTGGCGCACGTGGAAGAAATAATCGATAATTTTTGGAGGGTTTACGACGAGGATTGAGGGAGAGCCTGGACTTCGGTTGCGGCTGTTTGCGTATGACCTTATTTCCCTAGCGGCGCGTATCATTGGCAATCACCGCATACCGGGGAAACCATTCATAAAACGGGGCAAACAGAAGTTTCCCGTTCGAAAATCGTTCGGCGACGTTTTTGGAATGTTTTGGTCCACATAAATTGGGGCACTTCAGGCGCTGGAGTGAAGCAGGAGAGGAGGGACCACAAGTGCAAGAACAGTGCATACAGTGCGCGCTGAAACTCGAGCTCAATTTCACATTCCCCCCCAAAGCCCGCACCGGGTCCGCTCGTGTCCTTGCTTTCGATTTTCCAATTCAATCCCAAAAGACCTCGGGAGATCGAAGAGGGCGAAAGCGACCGTGGTGGCCACTGTTTGAGGACATCTCGTTGGGACACAAAACTGGAGTACCCAAAGCGAATGTAAACACCATTTTCGGTGTAGTATTTTGCACCAGCGAAAGGAGTTGCACGGAGCTCTTGTGGTGGCATCGATGCGTTGTCACGAATACGCGCCCACGGTGGCATATCTTCTTCGCTGGCTGGCTGGCTGGCTGGCTGGCGGGGCGGTTGTTTAGCTTGTTTTCGGGACACTCGAAGCTGTCCGGGCCCGTCTCGTTAGTGCCGTTTTGCGTTAAAAGCTTCCACTTCGCCGACGAAGATCCTTGCCAGGAGACACCACCACTCACGGACCCAATGGAAGTGTGTTCCCGTCCTCGGCGGAAGGATAAATTGTGCAAACAAATCTCTGTTTACAACCGCGCGATACAGCACATACCGAGCGAGCTGGAGACCAAGACTTGAGGTTCAGATGGAATGCTTTTCCAAAAAATTAAGCACCTTTCACTACTAAAGCGCCGTCCATGAATAAAGATGAAAGGATTATTTATTAAATACTGCTTCCCGACAATGTAAAGCCCTCGGGAGCCCGGAGATGGCTCTTATTAAAAACAGAAGGAAATCAATTATTGACACAGCGATTGAAAGTGGACTCTCGCTCTCTGTCTCTCCGTATAATCGAAGGACACTATCAGATCTTAACGGCCAACAGAAAGATAATGAAGCACTGTAGTAATAGAGGACGACTCGTCCGTTCGACCTGTGAGAGGGTATCATATTAATTCAGCTTCTGTGTGTTACAGCCGGCTCCGCCCCTTTCCACCTTGCTAGGAAGTCCGAAACTTGGCGACAGAGTGGAACCCTCGTCAGGTTGTCACACTCCGGCACGGGGCGGCCCCCGGTCACACCCGGTCTTCCTGATTGGTTCCGTTTCGCTATGACGGCAAATGTCAAGAGGTTGCAAAAGCCCAACGACGCCACCACCACCGCCGCCGCCGACGACGACAGTATCAATTTGTGCAAAGTGTAAAGTGAAAGAGAAACCGGTTTGTGTCGCCGGGTTCGATTGCTTCGGCCCCGGATCGTGAATCTAACTACCTAAGTGAATAACCATCGCCGCCGGAGTTTGACATAACCTCCTGAGTCAGTCAATCGGTCGCTCGCAAAGGTCGCCACGTGGGAGATGTAGATGTGAGAAGGGGTCTGGGAGGTAAAAGGTTCAAGAAATTGTCAAACGCGAGAGTGTGAAGAAGCGACCGGAAGCAGCCATCGGGTGTGTGACAATCGTTGTGACAAGTGGCCATCCGGCACCGCAGAATCGACGCACGCACGCGATTGACAGGTTCCGGTAGAACGTTCTCCGTCGGAAGCGGCATTGGGGTTTGCATAGGTAAGTGGACTTGGATCCGAAGAAGACTCGCTTAATAGTTTTTGCTAATCATGACCAATTCTTTAAAATTCTCGAACAATTGTCAGGTATAAAATGTGCCCAAAAATGAGGGACTTGATTTCACGAAATCAGTCTGTCTGTTCTGTTCTATTCTATTGAAGAGTGGAATATGTTTTGAAGTTCAAGTTATCATACAGGTGAAAGAATCGAACTGACAGATAGTCATCTGTCATTTATTTTCTAAGAGATCGGTTGATGATGGAGCAGTAGTCTTTGACAATCCCAGCGGCTATTAATACCAGTGAGGAGTTTCATGACTACTGCGATGAAACAAGAAGTTTTTAGGTAAAGTCAGAACTTTCCACAAATCTAGTGTTTGTGTTTTGAACATTTTTGCTGTGAATATTGATGTTTCGGATCTTTCACCGTCTCTTATTCGGCATAAAATAAGAGACGGCGGAAGAACCCGTTACGTGAAAGGCGACCGCCAGAACACGCCGCCACAATTACCTTTGCCGCCTTTCGGACGCAACGGTCCTTTCGCGCGCTTTGCATGCCCGGGCTGTGTCTTTTAGAAAGTTAACACACAATAAAATAACCACCCTATATGGCCTCCACCACCACGGCGTCGTCGGATTCTGTGTCGATTGTGAAAGGTAGTTCAGGTGGCAGGCGCAGCGCCCGATGCAAGAATTTCTACATTCTCGAGACCGCTTCTCTGGTGGACGACGAGGAACGACCACTTTCTTTCGCAACTGCCTACCTCGGAAGCCGGTCCTTTCTCCTGGTCGCTTTGAGTGAAGCAAACGTTTCTGGAAATACTCAAATTTCTGGTTTGGCATTTCTGGAACACATACAGTCTGCGTGATGTTACTGGTGAACAATTCTCACGTAAATCGTTCCCGTTGATCAAAATCCATGTCAAGGCAAAGGGACGACGACGGTCGGGGAGTGGAACGGTCCCAGAGAATGCCCCCGGAGGCGCAGACAGACAGAACAGACGCAGAACCTCGCAAAATCGGTCGGAACGAAAAGGGGGAAATTAAAATCGCTTCGCCCGGCCGCTCCGGGCATTCCACGTCGTGGGAGCACCGCGTTCTGGGCGCTACCTACGGATGGTTGTTTATCCCACCGAAAGGCACATTTTGACCCCCAAGGGCCGGTGGCGGCGGCGAAGGAGGCGAAGGGCACGCTCGGGCGCGTCCCAAATCGGCAAATCTCGTGTTTGGCATGTTCCCGGTTTGTTTCGTTGTTGTTTTATAGCTTCTTCACGGCACGGCCCGGCACCCGGTTGTGTTTTGGAACCTCTCACGAGAAGGTCCGGCCGGCCCCGCGGCCGGGTCTGCCCGTCGCCCAAGGTTCTTGGAGGGGTGGTTCTGTGCTGTACATGATACAATCACATTCTGTGCGCACCCTGCCCCCGTCTCTCTCCCTCGCCTTTACAACTGGAACATGATTACTGTGCCGGGAATAGGCCCAGCTCGGGACCGACCCAAACCTGCCCCAAAAAGTGAACATTGTCACGAACAGCACCAGCAACACCCGAGAAGGTAGAGCACACGTGCGGGAGAACACCAACACAGCACGGGGCTGACGGGGTGGCATCCTCGGGGGCTAGGAAAAGGTCGCATCCAGCGCGCGCGCGGACCGCCCGATTCTCACGACGTGACTTATCGGTGGATCGGTGCTGGAACCTGACCCTAGAACGCTCGCGTTGTTGAGGTGTGCACAGTAACGGAATTTTTGGGGCCGCCGGTATCGGGAGGTTACGTCGGGGATTGCGGGCACGTACCGCGCACGTACGCCCCGCTATCGCGTCCACTTCAGGAAGAGAGATCCGGAGAGTTTCGTAACTACACGGCAGCCGGCAGGAATTCAGGAGTGTCTCGCAGTGGGAAGGAAGTACAAAAATTTTGCGCAATTATCCGCGGGGCCGTTGTGTGCCGGGTTCTTCAAGCAGATAATCTGCCACCCATCGAAATCGAACGGTGAACCCGACCTATGGTTACTCGATCGAGCGAGGTACTTCATGCCATGCCTGCCATGGTACCGTTATCATGGTTACCTTCCGCTAGGTGCAAGAGCGATTCTCTTGAAACTGCTGAGCGCGCTGTTTGGCGCCATCGAAATTGGCGAACAGAGTTCGATAGGTCCGCGTGATGAATAAACACCACGGGCCGGCGTAAGGCTTTTCGGGCCAGCACCGCAGGTGCCCTTACATGCTGGCGGCCATCGTTCAACCATTTTCCCTGCACCAACCTACCCAAGTACTCCCCAAGGTGAGGGCCATTCCGTCGGTACTCCGGTCGAGTTGGGGAAGCTTTTTTCTCTTCACTGCTCTTCACCGTTCGCTGCGAAAAGAAAGAAAATCCTTTCAGAGGAAAGCCTCGCACTACTCGAATGAAATTTGCTTCTGCTTGAATGACGACTCACAGCCTCTCTCAGAAGCCAGAGAGGTTTACTTTCTGTCCTCGACGTTACACCTTGCTGGGATGAGGGGGTGTGAGAAAGCCCCGACCAGAAGGCCGCCGTAGGATGCAGAGAGCTTGAATTATTAAACAGGGCAGCCCGGGCATATAAAGTTCTTCACGGTCTGTTCCACCGAAGTTCCAGCATTCACTCAGGGAGAAACAGGGTGTAGTCACGTCAACAACGACAAAGCGCACTTTTTTCATGTGTTTGTGCATTTTTTGGGGGCATTTTCGCGTAAAAGTGTGGCAGTGCGGCCAGAAAGTTTCGAGATGGAAGCAATATCTCAAATCGGACAAAGACTTTCGCGGCTGGCGTTCCAATTTGATGTGCCTCCCAAAGGTGCGCTACATCAAACAAAGATGGACACGTTGCCGATGGTGGTCGTGTCGATGCCAGGTACGCGTCTTAAATGTTTTGCTGATGATTAAGGGACATCTTCGAACGCCATTCTTCAATTCTTGAACAAAAGAACCCGATGGTGACCGAAATTTCATAAAAAAGGGATCTTAACTTTGGAAGAAGTTATGAAACCTGCAGAGTCTTGCAAGAATTTCTCAAAACTCCCTTGCCGCTCACTCGCTCAACGTCTTACACATACTCATTTCAATAACAAACACGCTGAACATTCTGGCGTAAACTTTGCTTCGCAACTCCGAGCGAGGTTCCGTTTTGCTTGTGCTCAATTCTTCGGATCGCATTTTTGGGGGGGCGGTTCGCTTCCAACCGCTCCTTCACTCGACACAGAAGCGGGTCAAGTGACCCCTTTTTCGGCAATTCTTAAACCACACGCCACACACGGAGCGAAGTTGAACTCATTTTTTTCACTCACTCATCCGTGCGATATCCCGTTCGGAATGTAAATTTGCAGCGTGCAGCAGCGAGCATAAAAAGAAGCCCAACATAAAATTCGCAACGCGCCGGGTGAACGTGATTTGTTTACGCACGGGGATCTGCGGGGGGCCTACGGTGACGACCCTGCGCGTACCGACTGCTTCCTCTTGGCTGGGACGACCACCAACCTTCAAGCGCGTTTTTCGGCGTCGCGCGAATACCTGGCCGCCGGCGGACAGGTGTTATTTTCGCGAAGCTCTTTCCCCGCGAAAGGAAAGTTTTTCCTTTGCCCCGTGAGGCCCTGCACGGGGAGAATCGAGTTCTCTCACCCATCATCAGGGGCCGCCATTTTATCTCAACATCACGCACGCACGGCACGCGCACACGACACTTTCGACTTTCGTGTCCTGATCGTGCTTTTGCCGTGTGTGTGTGTGCGAAAGACACACTTTTTCGATTCCACCGAACTCGGTGGCTCTCCGGCCGAGTTCCGGTCGAGGCACACCCATTTGTCACCGGCCGACCGCCAGTTACCCGCGGGGGCGGACACCACCGCACGATAAACGTCTTCCAGATCCGCTCTCTCTCGCTCTCTGGGGCCGGCTTGCGGATTTCCCATAAATCTGGTTTTAATATTTACACCACCACCATTCGGTTATTACCATAAATCGATTTATGTACGGGCCCGTGCCGGATCGGGGGGATGATGATGCTGGTTGCGGCGTTGGTCACAAGTGAAATGTGACCTTTTTTGTAGCACAAACATTTCTTTTTGCGGGCGGCCACCATGTGGAGGAAAATCGGAGAAGCATTGGGTGTGAAGAATCGAGCCTTCGAGTGCGGAAGGAGCGGGAAAGAAGGAGTCGTTTTGAGTCGATCGATCGTTTTGAGTGATGTGGAGAGCAGGATGCGCTCTGCGGAGCAACACTCCGCGACCAAAGTGAGACATTCATTTGACATGTGACCCGCTCACGGCACACGGACGCACGTCGGGTATTGATTCGCGACCGAAACTTTCCCAATATAATCTACTTGAATGGAACTTTGCTCTCACCGGTGGAGGTGTCACTCGCCCGCCCACAGCATAGACAACATAATTCAAGGGAGCCTCCGAGAGACAGAGAGAGAGAGCACGCGAATTGAGGAAGAATCGATAGAATCGATCCCATCACACGTGTCACGTGCGCGCCCCCGGGGTGGCCGGATCGCGAAAGAAAGAAACTTAAAACGATTAAAGGACAAAGGTGAGTGGGCAAACGACATTTCTGCCCCGCAAAGGCGAAAGGTGTTGATTCGATTTCGTTTCACAATAGAGACACTAACGGAGAGAGTGTGTCTTCGGAGCGGCTGTTAGTATTCAGCACGCACGCGGGGAGACGTCGCACGATTGCCCCGGGAGAAACTGAGATGATCGCTGAAAAATGGGTGCCAAACGGAGAGTGGGTCCATAACTCGCCCCGGCCGACATCCCGCCACGGGATCCGGAAATGTCTTCATTCTGCCGGGTCCTGTTCGGTCCCATGCGGCAGTCCGACAGACCGTGTTGCTGAATTTTCGATTTATTTAATTCCACCATCGATGGGGGCCCACCACCCCCAACCTTGGTCTTTTGTTGGCCGCCCATCCATCCCCGAATCTGGGGTAGGACGGGCGAAAATGATGAGAATTCGCTTCCCCGTTATTCGCACCGCACATGGCAGCCTATCTACAGGGTGTTCCATCATGATCCACAGATTGAAATAACTCCGCCAGTTTTTAGTCGATTTTGATAAATCCGTTCATGTATGCCATTTTGGTCATAAATCGATTTACGCCAAAAAAGAGGGCTGAAATTGTAGCTCTGTACATTGAAAATATTCGTTCAATTGTGAAAACTGTGTGTGCTTATTGTTGCGCAATTTCTTCTAACTTCTTTCTGTTGGGCTGTTTGAAGAGTAAGGTGTATGCCACCAAACCGAAGACCTTTGAAGAACTAAAAGCTAATATCACGGCGGAAATTGCTGCTATAATGTCCGAAATGTTGTCAAAAACAATGAAAAATGCCCGCTTTTTGAGTGTCCAATGGAGGCGGTCATTTGATCGATATTAGTATTCTGAGTAAATTATTAATAAACGACATTCTATACCCCAAATTAATCTTGTTCATTTGTCATAATCGACTGACAAATAGCGGAGTTATTCAACATTTAAATAGAATGGATCGTGATGGAACACCCTGTAGCTTTCTATGTGTTGTAGCGATCCAGGACTTCGAGGACCGAGGACGGCTGCATAAATCGTCCCCAAAGCGCAAATGGGTGCCAATCGATCAAAACCGAACAAGAAACTTTAATAATCGAACCAAAATCCCATCGCCACTCGAGCCAGTGCCAGTGTTCTCATCGTGGCCGCTAATACGTGGCCCGGAATGGGCGACCGCCCTTATCTTATCACCCGTATCTGGCTCAATGTGGGCCGCGCTTGGCCGCGCTAATATTTTATGGGGCCACATCAATATTGTGGCCATCACCACAACGCCCAAGATGACACCCAAGACGGGATGACTCCATCGAGTGGCATTTTCACGCCCAATTTAACGCCCATAATGGCGCGCCAGCCCGGCGTATTTCGCAATAGGTTCCGGAAGAAGAGTGTCCGGGCTCCTCCGCTGTCCTATGCATAATTTTCTAATCGGGGGCTGAGATTGCGATGCGATCGGACCTCTCGTCCTTCGCGGGCGCGACCTCGAACACAAGTTCGAACGGGAGCAAATGGCGCTGATAAATTCGTCAATTACCTTTCGGTGCCCTTCCGAAAACGTGTGCCCCCACGATCGGAACTCCCGCCCCCGGGGGTTTGATTTAATTTCCCTTCGCGCCGCACGACTTCCGGCACGATGTCCGGGGCGTGTAACGAAAACATGTAGGACGAAGCGAAAGAACGAAAGGATATCGCGAATCGCCGTCGCGGATCATCATCCCGTTGTTATGCCTATGCCGCCGGAAGGAAGGCCATCTTCCAGCGCCTTTTGCGCCCGTCGCCGTTTTTGTGATGCTTCGAATTTTAATGCCCGATATCGGATATCGCCTATTACCGGCCTATCGGGGGTCGGTGCAACCTGAAGCGTTTCGATGCAGCGCTTTAGTGAAACCGGAAGAGAAGGAACCTGGCTCTGGATTGTACTCCGCGGAGGATCTGTCGACCGAATCAATCAAACGCAACGAAGACTCCGAACTTGGCCACCATATGGGGAAGATAAATGCTCCAAAAGGCGACCGGATGCCGTTATGTCGCGTGATAAGAGGCCATTGTTCTTTGCCGCTTGCCGTGTCGTATTTGGAGAGGGCAATTCGTTTCATTGCGGTCACTTCCAAAAAACACCCGTAAAAGTAATATCACCTGCGCCGGGGTTGACCGAAAAAAAAGCCGGCCACGTTTGCATCGTTGCGTTGCGTTGCGAGCAGAGACAGACATTTGAAACATTTGTCGAGCAGCAGCGCACATGCTCTACGTGTCTGTTATCGTTATCACCCAACCACCCAACTCCGACCCATCGCCACCACCACCACCCACCGTCGAGATCGGTGGCCCTGGCCCTCTCGTTTATCTTACGCGTGTGTGTGTGTCTGTGTTTGTGGGGTTGTTTTGTGGAGAACGTGGACGACCACGTCGTCAAAGTTACACGGCGCACGATGGACGGGGCACCATAAGACGCGGCACGAGACGGAGAGAGAGATAGTGCACGAGAACCAGAGGAATTAATCACTCTGGCAACACTGGCCAAAGCGTGGTGCCTCGAAATAGTTTGTGTTGTGTGCGTTGATAACGGCGCGCAGAGCAGTGGAGGCCTGTGGATCGCAAAAACCCGAGCCGGGGCTCGTTAATTAGTTCATTTATCTTCTGGGTAAACACGGACGGAAAGTTGGCTTGTTCCGGTGGAGGATTAGTATCTACGCCGGGGGCCGAAGTTGATCCGGTTGGCACATCCGGTGATGGTACCTTGCCGAAGAATATGTTGCATTCAACCGGGTGGGGCATTTCTTTGAATTGGGGTGGTTGTTGTTTCGATGATGACGTGCTCCGAAAGGCTTATCACTCTCGATGACGCTGGTTTCTACCTGACGGCGAAAACCGTGTTCCTGGTGCGAGACACGCCCCATCGATCACCGATCGATCTGTAGGGCTCGAAGGTTTCTAACACGAGCGGCGACAGTGTTGCTGTTGTTCACTTTCTACAACCGCTGCTCGCTAATTAGTTTGTCACCTAGCTGCGACCGACCTTATCGAGACTGGGAATGGAATTTGTAGCACAACACGCGCTGCCCCCGTTATCAGCAGGATATGCACTCCGGCGGGGTCCGGTGGCCTCCCAGAAAGTGCGCCTCTAGCACCCGGGAGCGCCTTCGGGAGAGAAAGTCTTGGGTGTTTTTTGTGCGTCAGCGCGACACAAACCACAAAGTGGTGTGCCAAAAAGCGTGCTCCAACATCTAGCACATCTTTTGGAGGAACCACGGCCACACTAAACTTGTCACCCTCAGGGCTCAGGCACGTGTGTGGTTTCGTGGTCGGCGTGCGAGAATGATTGATTGGAGGGAAATCTTTCAGAGGGCTGAATGCGTTGATCGCGATCGAAATCGCGAGAAAACGGTGAGCTTAGTGTGGTTGTGTTCCATTTTTTTTATTGCCACGGCGAGGGAATTTGCGTTTTTCCGCCTCAGTTGGTACGATTTCCACGACACGACACGATCGGTTAACGACCGGCCGGCCGGCCTGGGGGCTCGATCACGATCCGGCCCGGTCCCCCACGAGCCCTTCCCGACGGGACGGGGGGACCGGAAACCGGGCGATAAGGCGATACACAACAAACGAAAAAAAACGGTAGACGCACACTCACTTTCTAACTTGCCAAGTCGACGAAACTCGACAGTGAAGTTTCACGCGCATTTTACGCGCGTTTGTTTTGCGTTGCACTTATTGCTTGCGCCCTTGTGGTTCCTGCGATCCGAGATCGCTCCGTTGATCGGTTGTTGATGGCCACCACTGCAATTTTCGGGAGCGATCCCAGGTTGGTGACGTGATCGACGGGTTTTCGCTCATTTTTAATGGTCCGTGACGGTCGCTTGCTTTGTCCCGGGGGTTGCATAATCGCGCCACCACTTAAACGGGTCTTCCACAGTTGAAACGTCGTCGAAAAGTAAGTGAGTTAATTTGTTTTCCTTCGATTTTCTTCATTGCTTCATTATGGTCAATAATTAATGAGGGACTATCCCCTTCACTCGCGGAAAATTTCACTGGCCCCCGGATGGGGTCTTGTTGTTTTGGGTCCCGCCGAGCCGAGAAGGTTTCTTTGCCGAAGGCAGAAATGAAATCGACATGAAAATGGACCCCCCCTCAAAAGGGAGGGCATCAAGCGGTTTCCACGATCGAGATGATCGAAACAACAGAAAAAGATGATAATTTGATTGGCTTTGAGTGGAGAGCCCACTCTCTCTGGGCTCCCGATGCGGGGCTGGTGGTGGTGTGTTATGCGCGCCTGTTAACCGTCAAGTCCCTTCGTCCAATTCGGTTCTTTCACTGTTTTATTTTTCCGTTTGCCCCGATCGTTACCGACGAGAGCCATGGGAGCCCGCACTTTTCTGCGAGTTCTACCATCGCCGGCCCGTGAAAACAGTACGACTACCACCTGCTGCTGCTGCCGCTACTTGGGCAAATGAAGGTGAAACTTTTGCCACCAATTTAAAAGCTAATGCGCGCGGGGAAGCCAGAAAAAAGCTCACTCTCTCGAGCGAGCGGATGGGTGCAATCCTTATCGAGCGCAAAGGCGCATAAGGATAACTTTGGGCCCGAGAGAGTCCCAACAGAGTCAATTTATGGCCCTCGCAAGTCCCGATTCGCCTAGAACCGCGCGGTATATTACGTAATGTTATGGCTGTGTGAGGACTCCAGATCCGGATCTAGGCGGAGCGCGTCCCCGTTGAGGTACTAATTTTCGGCACCTAAGTGCCACATTATCTTCGCGAAAGCGCAAATTGCAATGTCTTGTTTGGGCTGAGCACCGAGCCGAGTTGGTGTCACTCTGGGGTGTGGACGAAAGTTGGTCCCCAAAAGTTGATTAGGAACTGGGAATAATTTTCATTAACTTTGGCGTAGCTCGACAGCATACGCAGTGGGAACATCCATTCCGTGGAACCGAAGGACGTGCCTCTTCAAGGGCACCCGTTTTTGAACGATAACACGAATCGGAACTCATATCGGACCTTGCTGCGCGCTCCTTATCGAAGCAAGTTGAGAACGTGTGTCGTGATAGGGCGCATCCTGTTCGAACGAAACACAAAATTGAAGGCCGAACAGAACATTCCTTTCTCACCTTTTTTCCCCCCAACAAGCAATTGTACTTAAGAATTGGCCCGCCAGCTCGCCATTTCCTTTCCCGAAACCACCCGAGAGCCCATCGAATGGTGTGCCTTAGAGCAGTCGAAGTCGAGTTATCTTGTGGCACCTGTTCCGTCGTCGTGTCTTCGAAGACTCCGTGACACAATCGCTCCCATCGCCAAGACAAGAAAGCCTTCTTTGCCCGACCGACGGCGACGGCGGCACATCATTCAACGTCAATCGTCGCCGGGGCTCATCTTCCCGTGGCTTGCCGCGGCGCGATTCCTTTCACTCCTTTGGCAAACGATTGCGCACCAATCGGTTTGTTTGGGGAATTGGCAATACGCAAACGCGCTACGCTACCGGAAGGCCGGCTTTTCTGAGGCAACACTGAGGCCGCGCCGGCACACAAAGTGCCGTCCCAGATAATCCAGAACAATCGCGATCGCGGGAGCAGGATGCAGCGAAGCGGTGTCTGGCGCAACAAGACTGGACTCCATTGGGCCAGTCGGGCCAGAAGAATCGATCGATGTCGCAAAACGGTGGTGCAGTAGGCAGTCGCCACCTGCAGGTGGCCACCGACTACTGCTGGCTACCTACCGGTTGGTTGTTGCCACAGCGACTTGGGTGAAAGATCGCTGCAGCGCTCGCTACGCTCTTCACCCCGACGATCAAACAATTGAATAACATCGGAGATCGTCGTCTTTGAAGCGGCATCGAAGCAGCATAAAATCTAATGAGCTGCGCCACCGTGCACCGTGTGTGCACCAGAAAGCCGCCCGATTCATGCAACGATTTGTGCAAATTTCCACCAACATAATAACCGGGGCCCGTTCGAAGACGGCGCCCTCTCTGCAGGAGGGTCTGGCATCGGAGAGGCGGATACGGTGAGCAAATAAAGGCGGCGTTCGGTGAGCAAATAATCAACCCATCCCGAGGCTACTCTGCGCTTTGTTTAGCCCTCCATATGCCGGCGTATGGGAGCCTTTCTCTCTCGAGCGCGCTCCGAGCTCCGAGCTGGCTGATTTCCCAAGGCAGATTTGTGTGCTGCAACCGTTGCAATTTCGTGTGGCCCATGTGTGTGTTTATTCAAATTAATCCGCCCCAGGGATGGTGCCTCCGATTTGTGGGCTTCTCGCTCCACCCTCGGAGACAGTGGAGCGTTTAATTAAAGAAACAAGTGACACACAACCCGTGCTGCTACAGAAAATACCACGTACGTTCCACGTAATATTTGGCCGCGGGTTGCGCGCGTCATCGTGTCGTGTAAAAACGTGCCGCTCCACGTCGGCCAATATCTGCGAACAATATCCGCCCATTGCTCCAGAAGATCCGGCCGCCGGGCCCAGGCCATTTCACAGTTTGACGTCTAGCCACGTCTGCCGCCGGCCGTTGGAGGAGGCCCCCATCGTTTTTGTTTTTTCTTGCTGTTGAACGTCACTCAAGAACACCGCAGGGGGCCGCGAGCCGTAAGAATGAGGCTGTGAATGCCAACTGTGCAAACCGAGCCGAGATGCTGTTGTTTACCGGTTCCCGATCGTTCGGAGCGATCGTTCGAGAGGTAACCCGCCAATTGATAAGTGTCTGGAAGCTGGAAGCTAAACAACTAGTTCGAGTAGCACGAAAATGGTGCCCTCTTACTAGCTGAGTTCTCCGCAGTAATTGACACGCACTGTCTTTAAAGTACTCAACGACGTCCGCCGCGCGGGCTTCTAACGAGGGCCGAAGATTGCGTCAAATTGTGATCTCGATTGCATAATGAAATGAACGCCGTTGAGATCTTCTTGCCGGGTGTTGGCGCTATGGTTTGTTGCCGATCGGAAGGCACCACCACCGGGCAAGTGGGTATGGGAAGAAGCCACCGAAGAGTACTAGGGTCCGGGTGCACCAAGCATAACGGGGTTGCGGTTAGGATGGGCGTTCGAAGAAGAACTCCGGGGGCTTGGTTTGAACTTTGAGCGTTGCCTTTATTTTATTTCGGGTGGGATTCGAAGAGCAAATAATTGTACACTTCTTCGCGGTAACTCGCGCGGAAGCCACGAACGGCCGGCGGACCGACCTGATAATTGAAGGTTGCCGACCGAAGCGAACTCCCGAAGCCCAGCCCCGGCCGGGCCTCTCGGGATGTTGCAATGTTTCCCCCGCGGAGTGTGGCGTCTACTCGACTCGTAGGTCCACCCGTCCGCCCGTCTCCGGAGCCTGGGACACAAACATCAGGAAGAAGCACCAATCATCGAACTCGGCACACGGAAAGCCCGCCCGCCCTCGTCGATCGTGGCCGGGAGAGCAATAATTTTCCCTTATTAAAAAGGCGCCCCCAAAAAATACCGAGGGAGGGACTCGGATGCACGTCCCTATCCCTTCCGCACGCCACTCGGTGCTGAGGTTCACGAACTTTACGGTGGCAACAGATTGCACGAGCGGACGGAGTGGTTCACGGTAGGCCTCCCACCCAGCGAAAGGAGCTCAAAAGGTATCAATTATAGCGCCGGCCTACCGCCGTCCTGAGGACTGTCCCGGGCGGAGCCCGGTCTCCTCTCCTCTAGGGCTCTCTGAAGTGAAAAGTATTTAAATTTCGTCGGCCTCTCTCCGGTAGAAGGAAAATATATTAATGGCGACACCAACCTTTCTAGTTCCCGGCGAGAGCCATACGCCACCACCGCCGTCTGTGGAGATTGGAACAAGTTTTATTGCTTTTGCTTTTTTGGCGACATAAGGTTCGCTGGGCTGGTCGCGCGAACCTTACGGTCCGGTGCGCGTCCTGGCGGGTAAATGCGATTATTTTATTTCGCACCGCGACACGTGGATGCGCACCGTGAATTTCCGGTGCTGCTCTCCGGCGGCAGAAGCACCGGCATCGTTGAAAGTCAATCTTTATCTTCACCGTCGTCGTCGTCGGCGGCAGTGGCGTGCATTTCACTTTCAGTTAATTAATTTCACTTCGCCGCCCGAAAGTGCTGTTCCGTGCGTGGGAGAAGCGCACACGCACGGAACGCACGCCGCACACCGCTGGCTGGCTGGCTGTTGCGCCACCACCATTTTGATAATTCAATTACAGGAAACGATCTTATCGCCCGCCCTTTCGCTGCTGCCGCCGGGCGCTGGCCGGAAAATCGAATTGAAAAACGAAAATAAAAATTAGGAGACGTGCATAACGTAGCGTAAGATGGGAAAAACAGCGCGCGAAAATGGACGGAAAAACGTCAGAACGTCGGATGCCGGTCGCGCGCGCCCACGATCACGTGGGCGAGAGTTTCGCAAACACGCAACACGAACCCGAGCCCGGCGGCGCGGCCTGGCGTGGTCCATGTTTTATTTGATTACACAGCACGACCACGATGCTGTGGGAAAACTTTAAGAAACGTGTGCTTGAACCTTCATCCGAGATCTTCCTTCCAATGGCCAGTCAACCCAGCGGCAGGGCAATCAACCTTCGGGGAGCGCCTTGAGAAGAGGAAAAATTAAAGAAAACGTGGTGAATCCTTAACCACCGCTTTTTTGCTGTTGTGAGCCACAGGATCCTTGGATCTGGGGACTTTATTGTGCGAAGGACCGAAGGGCGAAGGAAGAAAACGGAACGACAGTGTTTTCGAGGACGATTCTGTCGAAGAGATTCTACTGGAAACATAAACTTGGTGCAGACTTTCTTCGCACAAGCGTAACGGAAAATCAGAAACATAACACAAAAGTGTACAAACTGGTCGGTTTTAAAATGAATAGCGACAATTTAATAAGATTCTTACTATATTGTTTTAATCTTACCTAATTGTTGTTACGTCTGAACTTGGATCCGTTCTTTAGATGGTGCTAGCAGGGTTTTATCTATTACTCCGTTTCGATATGGACGTCATCTTTTTTCACTGTATTTTAAACTTGTAGTACCTATTCTTCAAAATCTGCATTCTCCTTCATTCTGTATCTGCATTTCAAAAAATGGAGTAACTTGGTTAGCGTATTAAAATTTTCGAGTTTTGTTCCGAATAAAGGGCATTCGTTATTTGCTATTTTTTTTTGAAGAAAATCGCGGTCAAAGCACTTTCTGCGCTAGCAAGGAAGGTTATAGTGAATTTACCCCAGCAGAGTGAGTACAAGTGAGGGATGCTTTCGGCTTCGGAGTGATTTCAATTTAAAGGGCAATGACCATCCTGGTGCCCTTGTGAATGGAACATGCACTTTTCATAGAGCAACACTTCGCCGATTATGAAGATGTCGAGAAGAACGGGTCGACGAATGATTTTCGACGAAACAAAAAATGGTTTATGCGCTTCCCTTGCTGCTGGTAAATAGACTGCTCTTGCTATTCTCTTTCTATTCATGTCTTCTAAATCTAGCGAAGATGCGCAATCTAGGCAAGTACCCTTTGCGCTGGAAGACTAAGCCTTCAGTTTGGCTCGTCCATTGACAGATTGTACATTTGAGTTACGCTTAGGGAACCAACTATTAAGAAGTTGAGTAATTAAGCAATAGGAGATAATTATATTTTATTTCTAGAGCCATAGCGCGCATCCAAACAGGAGAAATTTGATAGTAATTGACACAAAAGTTGTTCCACAGTTTCCTTGCATGGGGACGAAGCATCCAAAAACGATGCACTCTTTCCGACGGATGTCGGAAAAAAGGAACCGGAAGCAGCAGAAGTGCATCTGCCGGAGACCGTCTCGTTGCGCTCCGTTGAACGATGTGTACCCTCGATTAACGAGAAGCACTATTTGGGGAGTGCTAAGCCATGCAAGGATTCCCCTTGTTTTGAGTGTATCTAATGATCGACCAAAGGTCCTGCACCCGGTTGCGTTCCCCGAGGAAAACCGAGTTTTCATATTCGTTTCCCGGGCAGCATTAGCATATTCACCAGCAGAGACGACGACGAACGCCAGCGCCCGGGTCCACTTCAGTGCGCTTGACTTTTACACACCGACCGAGCTCCCCCCAAGGACGTCATCGGCTCGCTGCTCCTTCTTGCAACGCGGGCGGGCGCCTCTCGCGGTGATGAATACGAAAAAGGTCTTGAACCCAGACCCACACACACACATACTGTGAGGGGCAAGCATTTCCGACAGAAATCATGCTTCTCATTTCCTCCTCGGTCCCGGATCGCCCAGCGATGACAGGCAACCACCGGAACTCTTCCCTCCTCCGGCCCGGCGAAAAGTGCAGCAATTTTCTCGAGTGGCCTACCTCTTTAGCGTCGACGGAGAGTGACGCACACACACCGAGGGCACCTTAAACGCTTCCCGTGGCGTCGGCGGCATCTCGTATAATGATGCGCTCTGTGCTGTGGGTGCTGCGGATGCAACAGCGCCCCCTTGCGCCTTGGGTCCTGCGATGTTTAACGTCCTCATTTGGCCGCACCCGGAAATAATGTGTGTGTGTCTTGAGTCGCGCACCGGAAGCCGCGCGAGCAAATGGGGCCAAGCACAAAATTCTACGTGGAGACGAAGGACGAAAATGTACTCCCCCCGGGGGGCGGGACCATAAAGAACGTCGGAAACGGAAAAAGGGCACTGCGGGCCACATTTTCTAGTGGCACTCGCGGGGTGCCGTTCCGCTTTGCTTCGGTCCTCTGCTCCAGGCCGGGCGATCGATGGAAAGTAATTTTTCTTGCATCTTGTCACCATTACCGGCAGCTGCTCCATCATCGGTTGGAGGTTCTGAGAGCTTCTCTCGCCGTATCGCTCTCTCTCTCTCTCTCTCTATCTCGAATGTGTCGCTTTCAGTTTCTGTAAGTTTTCCCGGCGTTTCCACGCACGACGCCCGCGTGAGGTCTCTGGTCAGTAGCGTAATGGACCATTACCTACACGTTCCGGATT
This sequence comes from Anopheles cruzii, assembly GCF_943734635.1. NCBI lineage: Eukaryota > Metazoa > Arthropoda > Insecta > Diptera > Culicidae > Anopheles > Anopheles cruzii. The sequence continues at coordinate 27,311,124 of NC_069144.1, forward strand.
TGTTTCTCTTTAAAAGGAGTTTTTTTATTTGCGGTTCCTGGCACCTTTTTTTGCTCTTTCGAATTTTGACCGGACTTTCGATTCCTGTGGGGATGGCCCGAAGGTGATTAAGACCTCTAAAATCATCAACGCTCCCGGAGCCCAGCAATTGGATCAATTTTTTCCAGAAAAGCTCATTTTGGGGATAAAAAAGTTTTCCGTTTTTTTTGTTAATGAGCTACGTCGGACTCGGAACGGGAGCCGGGAACCGTGCGGACATGCAGATAAAAGTATGCCAACATGAGTTTCGAGCAAAGACACGGCCAATACACGCGGAACGGTGCACGGAGGGGGCCCAAAAAAGCTGGCCGGAAGAGAAACTCGTCGAATCACGCAGCATAAATCATAGAGAACCGACGGACGGTAAACATAAAAAACAGAACTGACCACCGTTAGAACACGGAACACGCGGCCCGGCGGAGTATTTGTAGCACGAGCCACGGGCAATCTGTGCCATCGGGGTGCGGACAATCAGAACGTGAAGGGAGCTCCGGTTTCCGGTGCCTCGATTTTTCGCACAACAATAAAAGTTGGCCAACAGAGCCCACCACGGAGAGCAGCATCGGAATCGCGACATGCGCTGGCTGAGGTGCTGACCTTAGCGGGCCCCCAAGTGGGTCGCCCACTGACGCCCAAAGGGAAATCGAAATTAATTGTCCGTCCAGCGGGCGGGTTGAGTAACGCGACCGGTACTAGAACCACTCCGCGCCGACGCCGCCTCTTCCACCACCACCACCGGAACGGTTAATCGCCCCGCTCGCGCCCCGTTCTTGCCACATTCGGCGCGCTCGTCACGCTTTTCTATTCCGCAGCTCATTTGCTGGTTTTTCCCGGGCGCTTTTATTTCCGCTTGACCCTCTCGACGTGTGGATTTGTTCGGCATTTTATCGCGCCGTTCGCGCCCCTAATTTGTCTTTGGCCACTATCAACGTGTTAGAGATCCGGCTGTACTCCTCTGTGTTTTCCGCCGGATTCCGCCCGATCCCCTCCCCACACACACGCGTTAACTCGTTGCGCACCGCCACCGTTTTTTTGCGGTCATTTTTTGCGCCTAGTTCACGTTCTGCGTTCTCTTTCCATTTTTTGATCCATTCTGCGGTGGCCGCGCACATTAGAGCACATTACTGTACATTTTCCCGGCCACTCCGCTGTTGGTTTGCACCCTTCCAACCCCAGCCGCGCGGTGGCCACCTTATGGCCTGTTTGTAGATTGAAACATTTTTAGCAAAACCCGGCGGTGGCTCGTTTTTGCTGTGGCCACCCCTTTTCGATCGCCTCTCGTCGCGTCGAGCAAATAATGGAGGCTCGGAAAATAGGCTCCCAAAGGGGGCAGGCAGCTTCTGCCAAAAAAGCATGCTGCTGATGCTCTCGATGATAAAAAATGGCCCCGCGAATGGCCAACTGTTCCCGGCCGGCAGGAGCAGCAGCACCGTAATGGAGTTTTTCTGCAACACACAGAGCCACACTCTTGCTGTTGGTAAAAAAAAAAGCGGAAAGAAACAAATAGAAATTGGTTCACTTGTTCGGGGGCGGGCCACGGGATGCCGGAGCAAAACCAATAACCAGAGTTGAGCACATGTGATTAGATTATCAGACGCTGCCGCTGGCTGGGGCTACCCTTCTCCGGCCTCTCCGGTTCCTCCGACCAAACGGTTCCTGTTCCTGCTGTTCCTCTACACTTTAGCCAGAACAGTTTTGATTAGTTTCGCTTGTTGGCCAGCACCAGCAAGAAACAACTGCACGGCGCGGGGGGCATAAAAGTGCAGTACGGATTGTGAAAAGTAATCAGAACAGCGTGAACCAGATGAACCGACAGCCGAGAGCATAATGTGTTGGCTTGGTGGTTGTGGCCCATAGATTGTGCTTTAATTCGATAACAGCCGGTGAAAAGAGGGGTGCCGACCGCTAGCCACCAGGCGGCGTGCTAACTCACCGGTTTTGGTGTGCGCAATAGAAGTGTAATTAGAAATTCAAAATAAGTGAGGCCTTGCTTGGGGGCGTTGTTGAGCCACTAGCTGCTAATGCTGCGTTGGTCAGTGAGCCTTCACTCAATTGGCACAAACCACTCAAATTACAGTCAAATGAGGTGGAATTAAATCGTAAGCGATCGATCGGCTGTGGCTCTGAATAATAGGTAATGAAGTGATCGTCATAAACTACTCACGATGACTTATTGCTCGCACGTTAATCATTTAGAAGACTTTACGTGGTCTGGTTCGTCGTCTGCCATTCTTATGACATGACTAGTCCTAGTTGGCGCCTTGCGAGACGTATATCACAAAAACTACCAAACATCATTCTGAGTATCTTTCTCTTGGGCGCGACTAAAATGGTTCCGTCATTTTTGGAGACAATCCCTTTCTCAGATCGATAATGCTAGCTCACCGGTACATTTGTGGGAGCGAAATAGTTTCTTCAGACTGTTGAATGACCTGTTGGTTGCTCCGTACCGTAGCGCGAATCTCCTCAGTGCTTACCTTTGATCCTAGATAGGAGAAGCTCGAGACGTCTGCGAACTTTTTTGTCAACTATTAGTCGCCCCCATGAAAAGGTGCCTGCCGTTGTTGGGGTAGGGCTGCTGATGGTGATGCCACCATGAAGTTGGTCTTGTTTTCGTTTATCTACACACCGAGATGGCCCGCAGCTTACTCGGATCTCTAGAGCTACACCGGAGAGCCTTGGACTAATCACGATGAGGCGATGAGTGGTTTCGATGCAATGGTTGCTTCGATTAACCTCGAGGAGAGAATCGATGTAAATCGACTGTTGCGTCGCATCGGCTCCGATCTTCTCTCCAGTTCTAGTGTCTACAGTGGATGGCGAAATTAACCTTAGCTCATGAACATTTAAATAATATGTGAAAATATGAGTACATCTTCTATTTGAATAGCTCTTTTGAGACGTTGAATATTAGATTGAGGTTCTAAGACTAAGATGTGGGCGATAAAATGACATTTAGATGTAATCTAGTAGACTGGTGCGGCCATTTGTGGCCATAGGAAATTTGAGCCCGGCGAAATTAACCTTAGTTAAAGTTGGAAGTTTGAAATTTTCAGTTTTTCACCCCAATTTCCTTCGTTTTGTTCGGTAATAAAGCAACTAGAGTACGTTTTTTAAATTTATGAACAATAATAACATGTTATTTTACATGTTTTATTATGCAAAATGCATAATTAAAGCTGAGAAACGCATGGTGAAGAATTCACAAGACATTATGCTGTTTCTCAGCTTGAAATATGGTAGAACCATTTAAATATCCCAAGTTAACCAATTAATAACGTAAATTAGTTATTAATTTGAGTATTAGTGGTAAAAATAAAAAGGATATTGCACGAATTTTCGACAAATGCGAGCAAGCAATCGGCAGCAATAAACAAGCTGTATGCAAATGAAGGTCGTAGTCATTATATTAAGGTTTGTTGCCGCAAGAAATCAACACCAAAACGAGTTGATAAACGTATATTGAATATCTCCTCCACAAACTATTTACAATCCGCCTAAAATATTGGCCAAAAACGTAAATCAGAAGTTATACAACTCGATTCCGTGCACATCATTCGACGTAGCCTATAGCACGTAGACAAATCTGGCATTATTTTCAACAAAATTCCGCACCTAACCATGGCCAATACGAAAACAAGAACTTTATTTTACTATCTGCATGCTTTGAAGCTTCGTTTATTGTGAGAAAAGCTGTTTTGGAGTGATGAATCTTTGGTATGATTCACCTCTCATTATAAAGAGTTGAAATTTTCTGCTATAGGGACCTGAATCATCAATTAGGAAACAAATTACAACGGCATTATGTTCCAGGGATGCATTATTTACATGAAACTTACAAGTTGGTGATCTTTCCTGGTCATGCTGACTCGAAAGCTGGTCAAAAATCGACAAAACAAAAATTTTTCGTGAAGGAACAAGTCTTATAGGTGAAGATTTCCCCGCACCACAGGATAGTGCAGCAATCCACAAGCCAGAAGTAGTCATGCAGTATCTCGTGGAGGATAATATCAAAGTTTTAGGGTATTAACATCTTTGTCCAGACCGGCCAACCACTGAAAACATGTGGTTATTCATGAACTTTTGAGTGTACGTAAAAATCCCACTCAATTTAACAGAATTAGCTAAATTAATCAAACCAATCTATACCAAAACAATACATGAGGACTGTAGAAAAGGCCACATAACAAAACCAGGATGTTTGGCTTCACTGCCTGGGCGGAATGGTATGCATTGTGGATACTAAGGTTATTTTCGCCGAAGAGAAATTTGGCTTGTTCCAAATATGTTTGACCAAAATTTTTCTCTTGTATCAATCATCCCGAAATACATCAAAACTATCATTTACACATCTTATTTAATGTTTTTGATTGATATTTGATTGACTAAAGCAAATTTTTCATTCTCGTATTTCCAAAAATCTTTTGTGTTCTTGAACTAAGGTTAATTTCGCCATCCACTGTAGGTGTAATTAACGGCAAACACAAGATTTAATTTGGGTTGTGACAGGGCTAAAGTTTCAACATTCTGCTGACATCGAACTTTATTTTTTTTTATAGTATTAGAAACGCTGATTAATTCAGGATTCGTTTATCTATCGAAGCTTTACTCGACGAGACAAGCGGCCTTAATCAAAACAAGCTAACCTTATGATTAAATTAAGCCCAAAATCAAGGGCTTTCAACTACCTAATAACGTCAGAGACTTAAATTGAATGGAGTAGCCACGGCACGACATGGGAATCGGTATGAATGTGAGACCTCACAAGTAACGCAGACTACGGAACAGTAATGCAGCATCAATCGAACAACACAGAAATCCGGCCCAAAAGTAGGCATCTGGTCAAATATAGAGAGCCATAGTTGAACCGTCAAGATGCGCAACGGACGGTAAGAAGATTCACAACGCCCAGCGAGAGTAAACTTGCGTTGGATCCTCTCGATAGGGCTGTTGAGACGCAGCGCGGCGGTTCTTATTGACAGTGGACACAATAAGCAAATAAAATGGGGCATTTCATTCAAATGCCAACTGTTTAAATACAGTTAACATAACTAAGCATAATAGCTTTCAATTGTCGTCAAGAGTCGCCCCGATCTCCAACAAACCCTATTTTTCGTTCATCATAAATTCACGTCTACGATCGTGTCTACCAATGGGGATCGGTACAAGGCGGTACCGAACCATACGTGTGCAGGCAAATTGGAATCCAACCGCACGACCAAGGCTCTGAGGAATAACGAAAAATCTTTCTATCATGCGCGAGGCCACCGATCGCCGCGTTTCTTCGCCAGTTAAGCCACCCGCGAGAGACGAGTGTCTCGACGGAACATTTGCTTAAAAAAGTCACGTTTCGATGTGTCACTGTGCCGGCGCTGGCCCCCCTATGTCGCCTGGAAGACACAACACCCAACGCCAATGATTCGGAGGAAATGCGCGCGCTGAAATGAAAGAACAATTTGAGGTGCGACCCCCGCCGTGTGTTGGTGGCTGCCTACTAAGCGGGCTTTCTGGTCGCGTCTCCTCAGCCTCTAGCTGGCTGGCTGGCTGGCTGGGTGCAGCTGCGTAGCGAAGGCTCCCAAGTCTCGAGCGGACGATTAATCATACATCGTCATCGCTAAACTATGCCTGTGCTGCTACTGCACATTGCTGGGTGGTCGTCGAAATGGGTGCGGATGAATAATTCGACCCCCTCCAATAGAGAAGGCGTCCGGAGCCACGTGGACGTGAACGAAATTAGCGGCTGAGTGTGTCACGCTCGCGATCTCCTCCAAAGTCGTGGCCCCACGGAGTTGCGGATCGCGCGCGTAGTTCGCGAAGGTAAAAGCGTTTTCGAAGCAGCTCTGCCATGTCCACCGGCCAACCAGACGTGTGTCGTGTGGCGTCTAGACTCGGCTTTTCCCTTTTTTCACTGTCCGTCTCTGTCGCTCTCCGTTGCGGGGAACTGCACTCTATACGTTTCCCGTCACCAGAAGCTAATGACTTTGAGTTGAGAAATGAGGCTCTGCCGGCGGCCGTGGGCCACACGTTCGATCGGCTACTACTGCGCTAGCTGCTTGCTTGAACTTGAGTGTGTCCAGGGGCATTGAGCTGTTCAATCTGGCCATACAGGCCGATAGCTGGACCGCCGGTGGTAGACAGAAACTCGTTGATATACGGAACACGACCGGCGAATTTAAATTCTGCATGGTCCGCACCAAAGTGGACCGCCGAACGATGAGGCGGACGAGAAATTCGCGCTGACCGCATTCGTGGACAAGAATTCGACGGCCGTAGAAGAGACACGGACGGAAACAGAGGGACCATTAGTGAGGTCTGGCCGCAGGGTATCGCGGGACTCCGGGATCTCGCTGTTTGGAGAACAACATCTCTGGACCGGCGAGGAACTGGTTTGTCGGTCGGTCGGGTCTACCTATCAGCGCCCGGGGGCGCAACTGTGGAATCTTCGTGAAGAAACCGAGTGGAGGAACAGGTCTCTAGTGGCCGTAATCGATCGGAACTTGTATGGACTTCTCGAAGAGGAGCTACTAGGTTGGAGTGGGCCCTAGGAGAGTCTATCTGTTGGCCGTGGGGCGAGAGAAGTTCAATTGGGTTACAATTATAAGCCAAGAGTTTACCCACAACAAGTGCGTGGCCTCGGGAGAAAGCTCTCGCACGTTGGATTAACGTAATATTTTGCGATGCCTATGGTGATTGGAATTTAATTGTTTGGTTTGTTTTCCTTTCTCTCTTGCGAGCAATCCCTGTCCGTTACGGCATATCGATCGGTAGGAATATTCGCTGGACGGCACGTCGCCAGTCTTCGGACGAAGATAACATTTAGCCTTGTCGAACATGGCGCAACGGCGCACAGGAAATGCTTCAAATCCCGCTAAATCGAAAGCTCTCCGGACGGTCTCCCCGGACAAAACGGAGCCTGTCCGGGGTCTGTTTGATATCTGCGCCGCTGCGTCGTGCCGTTCACATCATCTTCGCCGTAATTAACGTTACTGTCATAAGATCCGTTTGCGGAGAAGATGCCCGGTTCTGTGTGCGCGCGTGAGCCTGTGCCTGTCGTGAAGTGAATGGCGCGACTCTGCTGACGAACGATTGTTGCAGAAAAGATTGCGCCTGTGTGTGGGTTTGAAGTTGAAGGTTACGGCGCTAATGAGGCCGTTGACGATCGAAAGAAGGAAGGAACGAACGGGTCGGGCAAGAATGAGAGGTTAAACGCAGACGCTTGCTGCGATTCAGCATCATCGGTGGGGAGCCTATTAGCGTGTAAACGTTTGGCTCGCGAGGCACGATTTGCTTGGCCACATTTGGGAGGAAGGCCCAAAGGTCCCCTGACCCACCATGCAGGCTGCATATCAGCCGCACGGTGACCTATGCGCCGTAGCCCCTCCGGACTAGAACCGGTTTTTCGGCGACCGGCGGACGAGAAGATGATACGAGTGGTCGGCGAAGTCACGCCGACCTCTAGGAAGGCGATCGTGTAGTGGCCAGAGGAAGATCCAATAGAAACGATGCATCTCTCACCTGTGTTCGCAAAGTTGATGTGTGTAGCGCACTCACGGTCGCCGCTACGAGCGCTGACTGACAGCTCTGCCTTTGTGAAGGATAAGCTGCGTTGTCTTGGAAACCGCGAACGCCAAGTGCAGTTTTGTTTGCTGATTTCAGCAAACAAAAAATCCAAGACAGTGCTGCGAATAGCATTAAGTGTGTGCTGAACCGAAGCTGACACATTTCGGTTTGCTTCCCGGCAGTGTTGCTGCCACCGTAGATTAATCTTCCTCATCGTCGGCAATCAGGCAGACTTTGGAGCATGAAAAATCGTTTAGCGCCTAATTAACGCAACCAACTTTTCCACTCTCTGCTGTACTCCGATCGAGCGCGCCAAAAGTTTGGTACCAAAAATGTTTTCCTTGCTGCTGCTGCTGCTGCACAAACTTGGCAGGAAAACTTCGACCGTCCTTCGAAGGGGAGGGTCTTGTTTATGCTGCTGAGTGCTGAGAAGCTGCCCCGCTTTTGGGATGTTTTGGGAACTGACTGTTCGAAAAAAATAAAATAAAAAAGATGGCACACCGTTTCCAAAAGTATTTCCACGCGCCGTTTGGGACCCACGCCAGGCGGGACGTCAGCCAGGCGAGTTGCTAAGTCTCAACACATTTACCGGGCCGGGCCGAGGGTTGGGGGTGTTTTGGGCCACTTGGGCGGGTTATGTTTACTGTCGGCCCGCGACCCAAGCATACGGCCACGCGAGGTGACCATGATGGTGTCGGGAGGGTGTCTCGCGAAGTCGCGCACCGTTTTTTTTTTTGTTTGTTTAAAACCCGGCTCCACGGCCCCGGCACGTTGGCGTCGGTGGCACTCTGCGAAGGCCGTCTGTATTTGGGGTGCTGCACTTGTAGAGGGCGGCTAATAGAGGACGGCCGGCGACGGCGACGGTCCGTTCCGTCCCGGCTCTCGCTGGTCCACGGTGTTTGTTTACAGTTACGTTTTCCAATGTTTGTTGCACCCACAAATCGGTGCGGTGAAGTATCGAACGTCGGCCGAAGTAGTTAATCGTAGTTTGTAACGGTAACCAATAATAACTACAAGAGGAGCTGTTCCCAAGCTAATTGCGTGGATGCTTTGAAATGGCGTCTCCGATCTCTGACAGCAAAGATTAAAACGGGTTAAAGTGAGCGCACATTAATACTCGGGAGTCGGTGGTCGAGTATCTTTCGGTATCAAATTGCTCACTTCGCGCCGCAGTCTCGCAGTAATAACCATTTTGCGCCGAAAACTTTCGACGGAAACGAAGGATACTCCGGACTCCCGGATGGGAAGCACTTTTATTATCGCGTCCCCCCACCAATGATGGCTTCTTCGCCGACCCCGAAGTGTCAAAGTTTTCACTTTAAGCAAAGTTCTAGCCCCGTCATTTGCTCTTTCAGTTCGCGAGTTCATTTCAATTTGTTTGGGTTTAATTTTTATTTCCCTGAGTGCTCCACAGCCCCCTGTTCTCTGTGTCAGGCGGCCTGGAATAACAACCCTTCGCGCGGCTCTTTATGACTTCCGCACGACTCGGTCTCTCGGTGCGGTCGTGCGGTCCGTCTGTCTGCCGGTCCCGACTATCAGCCCGCGGTGGATCTCTTGCCTTTTTCGGACGTTGATTTGTCAACCTCGTACCGCGGAGCCCGTTGGTCCTTTTCTGGTCCGACCGTTCAGGGTATGCTGATGAGCAGCAGCAGCCGAGAGTCGTTTGAGAGGAGATTCTAGCGAAATAAAAATAACCCGCCTCGACCCGAAGAACGTTGCGGACTGTCACCAGTCAGCGGGCAACAGCAAATGGGAATATTTTAAATAAATTATAAAGGAGCGTTGGAGTGAGTGGCAACGGGATGTTAAAAAGTAACAGGATTGTCACGTACTGTTCAGAGGTTCAAAAGTTGTTCAAAACTGTGCAAAAGCGTTAATGAGAAAAAATGGGAGCTCAAAAATGAACTGAAAAATCCCAAACCCCCGGCAATCGAATGGCCGCCGAACGATGACCGGGCTACCTGGAAATCTGCAAACAGCAAGAGCAGGGCCACAAAAGGTAGCTAAATATCAGCGCACTTTCATCGGGTACCGGTGTGTACCCGTTTTGTGTAGGACTTCAATCAATCGAATCGATCGAATCAAAAAACGGCGGAAAAGCTTTTACATTTTCATTTCAATCGCTGCTCAACCAGCTGATTATGTTTGCTGCCTCGTTCCTCCAATAACGGGGGCGGTTCCACCTGGGTTTGCTGAATACACAACTTTACTCCACAACCGAGAAAAAACCCCAATTTCCGTACCGAGTTCGGTGGGCTATATACATTCTAAAGTTTTCTTCTCCGGTGTCCGGTTTTGTTGCAGATAAATGAGGTACCGCGCTTCAACTAGCTCCAGCACACCGGTAGTCGTCCCCGGCAGGTCGGCCGGAAACGGCCCCGTGATCAAATGAAACTCCGAATCTCCGAAGAGTAGGATCAGCGCGTCGGATACGCAAAAGAGGGCGAGTTTTAATCCACTAACTTGCAGTGGGCCGCCGTTGCAAAGAAGAAAGACACCGTGGCAACAATTTAATCAACGAATGGTGAGTCCAAATGCGGTTCCCTTTTTTCCTGCTGGCAACAGCCCATTAGTTTGTAGTATAGTTCTCCGTCGATGCTCGAAGGATCGGGCCCCTCTCTCGAGATAGGCTCATTTGGAAAACTCTCCAAAAACTCGTCTATTTTATATTCGTCTTGCCCAGTTTATGTGTGTAATTTAACGATCTATTTTATCGCCCGTAAACATTAAACTCCCGGGCCCGCGATCCGGGCGCCCAACACATCCGATCTTCTCCGAGTGTGATGAGTGTGCTTCATTCCCCGTTTTTGCGCTGCTCGACCCAAAAGCGGACACGCACCTGTTTGGTTAAGTGGTACAAACGCCCTTCTCGCAACCCTTTTGCACCGTTTTCGGTGAATGATTGCATTTTCCCGGTGTGGCTCACTTCACTCACATCGCCACGTCGCCCCGATCAAGATGATGGTGGCGGCGGCAGCCACCGACGGGTGTTCCAATAAGGAAGCCACATGCAGGGTCCATCATTCCCCCGCTCCCGCGGCCCGGTTGGTTCCAATTCGTTCCACTCTCTCTCGCCGAACGGCAGATTGACCGAGACCTAGACCGGTGGCCTGGGCAGGCCACCGCTAGGCCGCCGGACGCCCGGAGGCCTGTTCGGGGAGAGAGACCCACTTTTCCGGGCCCAGCAGAAGGTCCGCAGTTCCAGTGGCACACATTTGGACCGCTGGTCTGGTCGTGGCCAACTCCCGCGAGATGTTTTGTGTCGCTGCTCTGTTTGTCACTCGTGTTGGCGTTGTTCTGGAAGCCGGACGGGTCCCTCGATCGGTGGGCTTAACTTGCAAATCGCTCGCCAAAACCGGTTCGGCCGAACTGTCCGGACTTCTTTCGCGGGCGTCACGTGGAGAAGATTTGCCTTTTTTTCTGGACCGTGGAAAATTTGCATACACACGCGCGCCTCCTTTGTGTGGATCGGGCCCGGCAGGATCGGCAGCCCGCCGTCGTTAATCGGCGCTCTGTCAGTGAACGGTCGGATCGGCCTTCTTTCGCAATGCCTTCGCCGTGGCCTCACCAAAAATTCCAACTTCTTGGACGACTTCTTGGACAGCGAAACATCGAACAAAACGGCTCCCCCTTTCGGTCGCGGGTGATCGATGGCAAAAAATCGAGCACACCCGAGCCCCCGTGAGCGCGCGAAATTGAAGGCTCACGGTGGCGTGCCTTACCTTGAACTTTGCGCGGAGAGCAGGTTCGACCATGTCGATCGGATCGGAACGGAAACCATCCGGTGGTGGCTCGCGTTGGTTCATCGACCGATTTTTGCGTTGAGAAACTAGTTTTTTTTTTTATGATGGCCAATCGGCGGCCACCGCAGTTTCGTGCGCTGCATTCTGAGTCCGTCTGAGCCGCGCTTCTTTGTTGCCGCTCGCCGCCTCTTGCTTTTAAGTTCTTGTCCGCGGAAGATCCCAATTATGCAAGCCTCCGTTTTTGGCGAAGCCGAACTCTAAAAGACGCCTTGTCAAGGATTGGCAGCCCACATCACGGCGCGATGCTGATGGAGTTGCAGCAGCAGCAACCCGTGGTGTGGACCCGTGCGGGAACTTTCGCTAGCCATTGTGGAAAAAATATTATAACCTGTCCGCGTGCCGGGGCCCACGGACCACGCAAACGGGTTTGTCTGTTTGTGAAGAAAACAGGATTGCTTCGCTTCGCTTCGAGTGGAGCTGCTTCGGTCGGTTAGATTGGATGAGACCATCGTGAAGCGATTGGCCATCCTCCTCCGGTGTGGGTCTGTGGATGAGGCACCACCACAACCACGGCGCCCTAAGGTGGGTTTAAGAGCAAGGTAAAAGGGCTTCTTCAATTACCATGATGGTGGCCCGTGCATATCGCTCAAGGCGTTCGAATATCTCGTCGGGAACGTCTCAAACCCCGAGAGAGTCTTGCCGCGAGTACCTCCTCCTTGGGGAACTTTGACCAGAGAAGTCGAAGATTAGCTCAATTCGTAGGGCGCGGGCGCATAGCGACCTCTACAAAGTCACAAGACGATCGATGGGAACCGATTTCCATGCGGACCGGAGCGCGCGCGAAGAGCAGTGGGCAACTTTCGTTGATTTACCGGTTTTTCCGGTGGCCTGTGTGGTGGTGGTGGGCCGGGGTCTGCTGTGTGTGTTTTGTGCGGCACGCTGCGAGTGTTGAAGAAGATGTTACCACAGGGATATCCCGTTGTTGGCCTTAAAGCTGCCGTGGCCTGGATTGTGCAGCGTTAAGTGTGAGCTTTTTGTGCCTGCCTGTGCCTGCCGATGCTCCAGAATGGTCCGGCAGGAGGTTGGCGCCCCAAACCGGACCTGGCCTGTGGACCTGGCATGCTTTTCCAATCTCTCCTTTTCGCTTCTTCGTTCGCCGCGAGCGCATCCGAATTGCGTTATGGATTCAGTAATCGATAATTGGGCACCGGGAGCTCGGAGTTCAGCCACACAGCTGTTCTGAGGTTTCTCCGGCGGGGCTCCAAGACGCTCCGAAAGAACGGTACCGGGTACCGGCGCCGGGCACCCGTTCTGGTCTCTCTCGGGGGCAGCCGGCTGGAAAATACGCCGACCATGGACAATAATGGGCGCAATTTGTAATAAAACAAACTACTTGGCGTATCAGGGCCCGGTCCGGTAAGAGGTTACCGAAGCCCACGATGACTACGAACGGCGGGGTGCGGTTGTGGTTTTCCCAATGCGCCCACCGTAAGAAGACACCCTCGGCCGGCCGGCCTCGGCAGCGGCAGGAGCGTTGTTAAACTTTAACATCCCCATTAGTATGCTTCTAACGGGGAGAACCGGTCGTGCTGCTGCTGCTGCTGCTGCCTGTGGCCCAAATTCGAGCGTAAACCACCCGGCCTAGCGGGAGTTGGATTTCAAACGGACCCCAAATTACAGTCACACACGACCCACGGCGGGTGATATCGAGAGAGAGAGAGAGAGAGGACATCCCAAGGCACCCCAAAAGCTCGGCTCGCAAGTTGAAAGCAACCGCAAACATGTGGGGCGAACGAGTGTAGCATCTGCCGGTCGCGTGGAGAGTTTCACCGATACCGATAGTTGGTGAATTTGATTTTAAAATGAGACAACTTCACGGGCGCGCGACGCATCGTCACGCGGGGCTGAGCCACGGCGAACCCGAGAGGGATCAGTTTCGGCCACCACCCCTTTGCTTGATAGTGGTGGTAGTTTCAGCCGACTGAGAATAGTCAAAAACGCATAAAAAGCCCCCGGTCCGGGAGATGAGAAGCATCGTCCAAACCGCAGCAAGATACGAGATGGTAAGATAGAGGGCGCGGACGCGTTCGCCGAAGGCTTCAAGCCGGCTCCGGTCACAGTCTTAAAAAATACGACCCGCCGCAGTGGGCCGTAAAATGTAGTTCACGGTTATTGGTGAGGATGGAGACCCCTGTCACCCATGCGACGGGGTAAAGGGTTGTAAAAAGGCCGCTGCAACATCCTTTTTTGCAGGTCCAAAACCAGAGGTACAATTATGGCGCCATAAGCCGTCGTAAAGCAAGGACTCGCCGAGATAACACGAGGAGGAGTAGTAAAAAACAGGGCCCCATGCCAAACGGGCAGGATCTTTGGAAGGGCCACCCCCGCCGGAAATGGGAAATATTAGTCCGACAATCAAACGAAACGGAACCCCCGGCAGGGGTCGGGAGTCTTTTAGAAACCCTAATGACGAATGTGTGTTTTGTGGAATTGATCCTTGATGTACACAGCGTCACTTTGAGCTCGGAGAAGAATCAGAAAGTCGCAATAAAAGGGACAAATAATGGGAAGAACCCAAAGGTTCCAGATAACAATATGCTCTCAAAAGGGAGGGTTTATGGATACGATTTAATGCCCCGATAATGATTACTGCATTACGTCCTATGAATGTGGAGTCGGAATGCGGCAATCCTTTCTTCATTTAGTTGCACGACAGGAACAGAGAGTTTAGTACCATTTTTAGTACAATCTTTGTGGTTGGTTTTAGAACAAGAGCGGAGCAAATTGCGGATATAATGCGGTCCAGAGAGGTTAAAATAAACATTTTGTATTGATCAGACCCTCAATCTAAAGTTGAACACACTCAATCCTGTGTTATCAATAACCTGTATCTGCATGAATAATTCATTTCGAATGGCCCTTTTGGGCACAGGTTCAATTCAAGGCACAGTTAAAAATCGGTATCCCCATCGGCCATGAGCTCGGGGTTTCCTTCGATAAGACGAGTCAACGATAAACCAACGATGCTTAAAGTTAACCCAACGCCCCGGCAAAGTTCCACAACGCTTTCCGCTTGGCGGTGCACGTAAAAATTATAATTCTTTCTCCACGAACCACCACACTAGCGTAGCGCACCAACGGAAGGTCCAGCAACACGAATAAATGACCCGTGAAATGTGCGCTTCCCGTTATGAAAGTTTTGCTCCTTTTCGTAGTGCAGCTCCTCCAGCTGGGAAGTGCTAAAAATATGGTGGAAAAATTACGACATCCCAAAAAAGAAGTTCTGGTGAACCCGCGGCCGGAACCAGTTCCCGGTGGACTCGCCGACACACAGTTGCTAGCGGTCCGTCCATGCGCCCATGTTTAATGAACACACTTTTCGCAATTTATGATTTTTGAATATTCATGACCAATTGAGCGGTGAACGAGTCACGGCCGAAACTGGGTTCTCTGCCCACTTTTGGGGGGTGAAAGCCATGTTTCGTTCTGGGCCGCTGGAAGGAAGTTGGAATTCCTCGCTGCCGAAAAGCTCCCGCAGGATTCCCCGGACTCGCAACAAAAGTCCGAAACTGTTCATCGAGACCCGAGCGAGCGAGAAAATGAGAGAAAAGTGGCGGGCTCCGTGATAAAGATTCCGGTTCCTGGTTCGATGCACCTCCGGGCCACGGTGGCTCCCGGTCGGCCATGGAACGGGTTTTCGATTCGAAGACGGCGATGCACACGGCGAGAAGGTGCACCTATACGCGTATCCCGTTCCGTCTGCGCCATGCAAGTCAATGAAGTGCATTGACCTTTGCGATGCGATGCGTTTCCCGTGAGATGTGCAACCCGAGAGGGTGTGAGACGAGGTTGCTGACGAGCGCGCGCGTGCTCTTCATACGTAAACAAACAGCAGAAAGCGACGAGCAGGCAGCGGCGGCGGCGAGGCGGCCCCGAGACGAATCGAACGAATCAAAAAACAGTTAGAACGTGGAAAGGCACGTTACGAAGGCAACGGTGACTTCGTCGTTGTCGTCGACGACTACGATAAACAGACCTCCGGCCGGCCGCAGAGCATGGAGCCAGTAGCATCGGAGGTACATCGAAGAAACCGGGGTCGCTATGCAAACGTCTTTGCTTTGGGCTGGTCGATAAGACACACAACGTCGGACGGGATTGCAGTGTACAGTGCGGTCTGAAATTTTCTTTACTGAGCTCAACGATTTTTTGGGATGGCTAAAAACGATACAAAAGCTCTTCTGGGACCTCCGAAGACCTCGTCGAAACATCATCGAGAACATGGCATTATGTTAAGTGAATGATTCCAACTCGTTTCTAGGGATGTAACTAGGTGAAATGATAGGATAAAAAGACAGATTTTAATAAGATTGCCATCTCTCGAACGCCTGGATCAAATGAAGCTTTGGATATAAAATTATATTTAAATTCAAATCCCAAATAACTCATATGATTAATTAATAGAGTTATGCTCACATGACCTCAGGTTTCGAATCGTTTAACAATTGGATAACGCTCCTCGATCTTGAAGTGGCAGCATGGATCCCTGCACTTGTTTTCCACACTGTATACGATGCCGTGAATCGAAGGTGGCTTCTTACGGAACATTGAATGACGTTGCTCTCCCTCGGACGTCTATCTTGATATGCTGCTGCACTGTTTGATTCTTGTTTTTTATGCAAATTGAAATGTGTCAACACTGGCGACTGGCGGCAAACACCAAATTTTACCATCAAAGTTGGCAATGGGATATGTTTTAGCATATTGTTCGGTTCATATTTTAGCATATTGTGCAGTTCGGTTTAGCTGGGGCCCTCGGCCGTGACGTAAACACCGAGGAGCGGTGCGCGCATAATTGGGCGGCATTGCGTTTGTGGCATTTTATTTTTACGATGCTCTCGTCGTCGTGGTTTAAAATGTAAATTTCGCGGAACGCCGATAATCTGGCCATCATCAGGCAGAGAAAGAGAGATATGTGCCGAGCAGCGCCGGGTAATTTGCATCTAACGATCGAGCCGAAAGATTTGTCGCCGATGGCACTGGGCAGATAACTTTCTTCAAGGCGGCGGCATCAGGCCCTAGGGCCCTTCTTGAACACGCACACACACACACACACACACACACGACAGAACACGCGTGCCTCTGACGTGGCCCCCGGGGGGGCTTGAACTATTGTTTCTAATTGGCCACCGATTATGCTGCGTTTGCTCTCCGTGTGCAACTCACCACCAGGCGGCGTGCAACTTTGGTGCGACCCACATCAGTGACCATGACACACACACGCACGCACGTGCTGAGGGCTTCCTAAGATGCACCGTTTTCGGTAAGACAACCCTCGGCAAGCGAGCGACAAATTGTGCTCCTCTCTGCTGCGGGCCGGTGGCCATTTTAGTTAATGACGCCTGGCACGCGCGCTCCACCGTAATTAGTGTTTTTCCTCTGTGTTTCGGAAGCCATCTGCCGCCGCACTACGCTCGTCACTTTAATGGTCAGCTACTTGAATTTGGCGCGGCAACCCCGGTGGTGGTCCAGCAACGGGTTTTAAAGACCGGACACTGCCGAGTGGTAGTCACGTTAGCTTCACACGTCGTCGCCACACGCCAGCAAAACATGCTGCCGTTATTAAGATGACACCAATTTGGCTGTCGACCTCAACCCTGTGTGGTATTTAAAGAATTCATTTCTCCTGCGACAGCCAAAGAACACGGTGACATTAAAGCCGCTTTGATCCATCGCTCCCAATCGGCCGGGTCTTAATGTTTGCGATGCACTCCACCCCGATGGCCGGTGTGGAGCTCATTATCCGGACGGTTCTAGGCTTTCTCATCGTTAACCTCAAAGCTTCGGTACACTCACCCGGACGATATCCGCCCAGCAGCCCTGCGGGAGGGCCTCTGACACAGATTCGCTTTCCCCTGCCCTCTGCACTGGCCAGCGATTAGGGCCATTGCGGGCGCGCATGTGGGGGTGATCAATAATGGCGCAACCGATTGGCTGGCCGGCCATCGCCATATTGATTCCGTGTCCCGCGAAACAGATGGGTGTACTTTACGCGAAACTTGCCGCAGGAAGACCAGCATTAGGCCGTGAGTGGGGAATTACTAACTCCACCGTCCATGCTCTTATGCTAAGCAGCATCAACGAAGCGCCCCTAAGCACTGGTTGTCAGGCCGATGGGTAGTGGGTAGTAGAAACTGACGCACTTCTCCGGCGGCGTGTCATTAAAGATCAATCAGCTTAGCGTTCCGGGGGGGAGAGCGCCTTCGGGAGGCTGACGTAGCAACAGTTGCGGCCCAGAAATTTCTCCCCACAGCAGCATAATGGGGCTCGGCGAGGTTTGGGAGGAGTTGGACGACATTTTAGGATTAGTGATTTTCGTGATTTGTGTTGTCGCTGACCGATCTCGAACGGTAAATAATAAGACTTAATCATCTTCGGGACAGTGGCCTTCCAAGAATTATGCAAACGAATGCGCGGAGTCTGCCTCAAGGAAGTAATCTTGGTCCGCTACTATTTATTATATTCCTGAATGATGTCAGTTCAGCCCTACTCCCTAATTGTCATCTTCTGTATGCCGACGATCTTAAAATGTTTCTGCCTGTTGATAACATTTCGGACTGCATTACCCTTCAGGACCTCATAACTATTTTTGAACGTTGGTGTATCTGCAATGGAATGTCGCTTAATGTAAACAAGTGTAATGTGATATCGTTTTCGCGTAAGAAAGCACCGTTCCTATTTTCATATAAGTTGCATAGCACTACTATCCCCAGACTTGACTCGGTGCGAGACCTAGGTGTTGTTTTAGATTCTAAGCTTAATTTTATGAGCCATTACGAGGATATAATTAGTGGAGCTCTCAAAGTGCTAGAATTTGTTATATGTATGTCTAAGGAGTTCACCGATGCCATGTGCCTGAAGAATCTGTACATTGCTCTCGTCCGTCCTATCCTTGAGCATGCTTGTGTGGTCTGGAATCCTCAGTCCCAATGCTGGGTGGACGCAATCGAGTCAGTTCAGCGAAGATTCACAAGAGTGGCCTTAGCCAGGACGGGCTGGTACCCATATAATAATCTCCCTTGTTATAACGTAAGATGTCTTTTGCTCGGTATCCGCCCCTTAAGTCACAGGCGTATGTCCTCCTGCGCTCTCTTTATGTTTAAACTCCTAACTGCCAAGATCAGCTCTCCCTTCCTGCTTGAGAAAGTGAACCTTTATGCACCTGCGAGGGTCATACGCAGACGCGCAGATCATCAGTTGGATGTCCTTTCTTCATCTCGTATTGACCCTCTCAACAATATCGCCAGAGCCTACAACCGGGCATCACCGCTACTAAACTTTAATATGTCCGTAAACCTGTGCAAAAATAGTCTTTATTTCTTTAACTTTTGACGTGCACTTTGTTACTCATTACTCTATGCCTGTTTGCTCTACTTATCCTTCTGTTCGTGTGTACGTTATATATCGTTTATCGGCTCTTTTCAATTGTATTATCTTTAAGTTTAGTTATAAGATTCAACTAGGCTTTGTAAGCCCGTTGATGATGATTGTACAAAATAAAATAAATAAATAAATAAATCTCTATGTACAAATTCTGCGATCGTTTGGCCGACATGTTTTGCTTGTCGTCACGATTTGGAGTCACTAGTTTCTTAAAGGTAACCAGACCAGCACGTTTCTTCGTTCGATGCACGGTTGTAGACGATACTTCCCGCTTGCCTGCGACATCTCGGACGGAAAGTTTGGGATTCCGCTTGAAACAACTGATCACTCGTGTCGTCGTCTTTGCGGTCTACTAGTTCCGACTTCCACCTCATCCAGTCTTTCTGACTGCCGTCAAACGTTCACCGAACACTTTTAATAGATTGGTGACAGTTGATTTGGCCACATTCAATAATTCGGATTTTCGCGCTGATGGTACAAAATTTTGAGACGATGCTTCTCTTATTTCGACGGCATTTCCACAAATGAAGGGCAAATTTCAAAATCGAAACAACATGTATGATACTACACAAAAAACATCTTTAAAATGAGAGGTATACAGGATTTTTTGATGCACTATGAAAAATAATGCGTCAAGTAGAAGTTGACCAATTTTTGGCAAGCACCCCCTTTATGTTCCTTTGGATGTCGAGGTGACACAGGGCGTGCATGCGGCAGGAAGATCTAGGCCCAGTGTCACGATTTCCGAACCCCAAACCCGGTCAAGGTTTGGTGACGGAGTAGCCGAGCTGAGCCGCCGGTCTGGTCTATCGGTCGGTCAGTGACCGGAGTTCGTGGCGTGGTGATTTCTAGCCGCGCAGACGGTGGAAACATGTGTACAGTTTCGGTCGGTGCGTCGGCACCCCAAGGCTACCGATCGCGCCTCAGACACCCCGCATAGACCACTGGCCCCGACCCTGACTTTCGCTACGCGCCGCACCGCGCACCGTACGCGGCGGCGTCGTTGTTCAAATGCTTGTTATTCGCCGACCGATCCAAACGCACGCCACACGCATGACTGAAGGGAGCCCGCGCGCGGTACACGTGTCTGCGCCAAAGGCTCCGTTCGACCGCCGTTCGATCCTGTTTTTGATCGGCAGCCACGGCCGGGCCGGGTCGAGTGGCGAGACTACGGGTGCCAACAACCTACGCCCAGTTTGGGTGCGATACGCATCTGTGCTCTCTCCTCTTGTCCATTAATTCCACCCAATCGGCCGTTGTTTTTGCAATAAAAAAAAAACCGGGCTAATAAGAGGTGCCTTGCCCTTCGGACAGGAAAGTGTTCGATCGGTAGTGACGCATAGGAGCATTTCCCCCAAATACAGGGGGGTACCACCTTCACTCGCGCGGCGCCACGGCGTGAATTGAGATTGATGGCCCAGGCCGCCGTCCGCCGTGATGCATAAAAATTTAATTATCTACTTGCACCCCAGAGGGCGTTTATGATGGCGAAAGGCAGAAGACTCAATAAACTCGTGGGTCGAACTTTATGTGTGTTTTGGACTGTGGACGGACACGTTTACCCTGACGGCACCGATGCGAGATGATGATGAACTAGCCGGTCGGTCGGTCGGTCGTGAGTTCCGATTCCTGCCTGGGCTCATTATCGACCGACACCGTATCCTACTCGCACGCACGCACCCATAATCATAATCATCAATGTTCTCCGGAGTACTTCAAATTAATGCCCTCTGGGCGGCGGACACTCCGGTGGACAGAAGTGAGCTTTCCGACCGGACGCAGTTAGCTCCATACAGCCGTTACCGTTAATGGCATCATACACACCGCCCAAGACGGAGAGAGAGAGAGAGAGTGGTCAGTCCCTTTAGTAGGCCTCTAAAGGGCAAATTGAATAGCCGCTTAGTCTGGGGCTGCGGCCCTGCCAGCCAGCCCCAGAGCACAGTTGACTGATTTTGGGGGGCCCTCCCTTCTGTACGATCGCGCCACGCCGTCGACGGATCGGAACCGATGGGCGGCATAATGAGCGGTTTACACACCACACTCGCCGGGAAAATCCGCCGCGCGACGACGTGATGTATTTGTTTTTTCGCCTTCTGCACTCGTTTTGTTTGCTCCATTGTTGGCGTCTGTTATTAGTAGCTGTGGAATGATTTATCTGTGTCACGGGTTCGGATTGTGTTTTAAACTGATTTAGTGCTTTTTAATAGAATATGTTTTCTTTTTTAGTGGTTCAATTACTCATTCTTCGTTGGTTTTTTGTTCGTGATGAACATTTTACGTGTTTTCATGTTTTGTTTTTTGATTGTACAGTTTCTTTGTTAGATTAAAGCATACCTTATTGTTTGACGTTACTTGTCAGCTTTTAAGCCCCATTTGGCGCTGCCAATATGTTTTCCTTCTACGCATTTTTATACGGAAGTCTTGAGGAAGGTTTTTGGTGGGATCAGCTGGGGGAAATCCACTACAAGTTACGGGAGAAGCATTAGATGGTTACTTGATACGCTCAAAGCGTGGAAAACTAAGCCGGACACAGCACTGTTGAGTAAGTGCAAGAACTCTCGCGCCAAGCAAGTGCGAGAAAGCCGTCTGCCGCCCGGAAAGTACTCTGAATGAAATCGATTCTCGGTGCGTGTGTCGAGCATAAAACACCTCTAGCAGCCAACTACTCATTATCTCCTTAACATCCACTCCATCCGCCCTTGCTGCTCCTCTTACCCGGATCTGCCTGGCCGGATACGTTTCCGTTTGTTTACTACCCTTCCAGTGTCCAGTCCGACGTCTGTTTTGTGTCTTCACGCGCCTGCACCATGTTCGTACCCTTTCCCCATGTTACGCCATCCC
This sequence comes from Anopheles cruzii, assembly GCF_943734635.1. Lineage (NCBI taxonomy): Eukaryota > Metazoa > Arthropoda > Insecta > Diptera > Culicidae > Anopheles > Anopheles cruzii. The sequence goes on from NC_069144.1 coordinate 27,332,747, forward strand.
GAAGACGCAGGGTAATTAACGCATCGTATCGCACACACACACCGACACATCTTACCGGGTTGGACCGGGACGCTTCGGCACCGACGAATGCGGTGTGTGAGATCCGTTGACCGAAAGTGATCTAAACAAGCGCTAGTCGTGCGGGTTTCCGCTTTTCCAATCACCCCGCGCGAAGACCACGAGGAGTTTAATGAAGAACTGAGTTTTCTCCTTTCTCTCGCTCTCAGGGTGCGTTGTTGGCCAAAGCTGGTTGTTACTTTTGCTGTTTAATGCGCATCTAAAACCGCCTTTAATCGATTACCTTCTTCCCACACGGCGTGCTTCGAAGTTTGAAACTCTTTCTCTTGAGATGTGTATCTTGAGCCGATGCCTGTCAGGCTTTTTGATGAACCACACACACACAGCCTTCCCTGTGCACTTGGCGCGTTGGATAAGCTTTTGCAACTCCCATTTCGCAGGCGAGGAGTTTCGGGTTCGTGACTTTTGAAGCTCCATTGGATTCGTTTTAACGGTTCATTCCCCTCAATTGCACAGACTGGCGCATCGCTGACGAGCAGATGTTTTACGGTGCCGCGCGCTCACGTGGCGCTTCATTAGCTCGCCCGTCCTGCTGATGGGTGTTAAAATCACTCACTTTTAAACACAGCTCCTATTCCCACCAGCCGGGCGCACGATTGCCTCTTTAGGCAGCAAATCGACCACCGAGACCACCTTCAGCTAGGAGATTTAACTTCAGAGTTTTGTTTGCCATTTTTCCGCCATTCGATTATGCAACACGCGCGCGCGCGCGCAACCCTTCAAAAGGTGTGTTTTCATAACGCGCGTCCGTTGATAGGGAGGGAACTGTAAACATTCTTTGTGGACCACGTGACGTGACCACGGGAAGAAGCTACACACGCACCGCACCGGCGTGGCAGTACCGTCCCGAGAATGCCGCAAAAGAACCGAACCGTCTTGGGAGTCACGTGGCCCGCGTTGTCCGTCTTTTTGGCGCACCAAGTGTTTGGCTTCCGAAACAGGTAAACAATAGCGACGGTCAAAGTTGACGTTAGGAAGTAGTAAAAAAGTACAATGTAAACACTCTCGTTCGCTCTGCGGATTTACGTAACCCCGGAGGGGTGGCAAACGACTATCGTCGCCAGGGCAACGCCTGACCAACCCGTCGTGAGGCGTTAAAAGTGCAATAAAATAATAAACAGAAAATCTTCGAAGACACCGCCATTGGCTAATTCTTCGCACGACGCACCCAAAACACAACGCGGGTCCGCCGACGGGGAGCTACCTCTTTCCGGTTATGGACGGCCTTGTGGCGATGCTCTCCTGCTCCATGGACTCCGTCGCCCATTATGCAACAATCTGTTTCGGGCCACATAACTCTCGGGCTGATTGACACGAAAAGGCGGCGCTGAGGCTGACCCGGGGAGTTTCACTTTCTTCGGGAGAGTCCCGGGAGTTGTTGTGAGGGTGCTGAGAGGCCGTGTAAAGTGTTGTCGCACGTGTGATCAAGTGCGGAGCGCGCTGTAGGTTGGTGTAGGTTGGACCCCGGTAGGCTACCGGTGCGCTGCCGGTTGGTCGGTGTTGCGGTTCCGTTTGCACATCCCTCCCAACAACTGGCTGCGGGTTTTCTCTGGTCCGCCAACGGCCGGCGAAGTACCTCAAGACGATTACCATAAGCAGCGTGTCAAATATCGTCACAAATTTACATAAAACGCGCGTCTCCGCGTGGCGTAACCCCGTGGGCTGTTGGTTGTAGTTGAAGTAAGCTGCAAGAGCCTCAAGAGTTTGCCGTAATGTAAGGAAGCAGATTAAGGTCTGACGTCTGATCGGACAGTTAAGCAAAAACTAATGTGGCTACTCATTATTTATCAGCTCATGCTCAGCTAGCTAGCAGATAGCTCATTTTAGCCCTCATTATGTTGCTTTATTGGCAACACCCTTGCTTTGTTTTAATATCTGGCAAAGGATTTCAATTCATAAAAAATGCGAATAGCGAAGATCATTGGTTTTCTGTCACCGTTCGAAGAAAACTGACGCCGAAATCGCATCGAATGCTTGTCGAAGCTTATGGTGAAAATGGTCTTTCAAACTCGGAGTTCTTTGAGTGGTTCAAAATAAATAAAAACTGAGAATTTTTGATCGAGCGTGGAAGACCCCCGAAAAAGTTGGAGGACAGTGAACAACTGTAAGCTATAAGGCTGGCTAAAAAGTAATCCATTATTTTTGGGTGAGATTCAAAACATTATTTAAGATACTTCCGATGGTCCGATTTACCTCAAATATGTACCGTTTTGTTAGAAAATTTGTTGTCTTTTCAAAGATAGGCTTATCATGCCTCTTTTGTAAAAGACTTAGTCGTTATTGGTGAAAAACTGGAGCAATCCATTTGCACAATCCTTTTTTGATCTCAGTTTTTCATCACTCAGGAAATTTTGTAATGTGCGAAAAGGGTATCAATCGCTTAGTGGAAGGTTCGGACTATACGGTGGATGCATTAAAACTTTCCATCCAAGCGCCTGGACTTTCTGGCGAGTCACTAAAGACGTGCGTAACATTTCGTTTTCCTGATGGAACACAAAACCTCTTCCGTTGGCCGATTCTGGTCGTTTCTGGTCAATTGTTAGCTTCAAACTGTGCAGTTGTTGGTAGTAGAGATCTGAATTTATTGTTTAGCTACACGGAAGCGACTCATGATAAACGATTCCTTTCAAGTCCCACCATATACCCAGTAGAACTTTCCTAGCCGTTATTTCTGGTTTGGTCACAGCTTAATCTGCTTCAACACGCTTAGACCACGATCGATTTCACACAATATTGTCGTAAGTGACCCATTTCTCATCCCCAGTATCCATCCGTTTAAGAAATGGTTCGATTTCGTTCCGTTGGGCCAAAACTGTGCAGATGGCCATCATGTTTTTTATGTAAATAGGGTGGTACCCAAACATCGAGCTTCTTTGTGAATCCAGCTTTGCGCAAACAACTTAAAACTCTTCGATGATTGATCTTTAGCTCCTGGCCGATGCTCTGATTACTATAATGCCGATCTACTTTGATTATTTCTGTGATTTTATCGACATTTTCGATGACGTGTCTGCCTAGGCTTTAACATCAAAAATGACTGAAACGAGTCAACGAAACCAAAATTTCACCCAGCTAGCTGTTAGAGTATCGGTACCATGAACACCATGCAAAATTTCAGTGGCCTAACTTGAGTTTTCGCCTTTATCGGACAAAAAATGTAAAATGTACCGAATTTTCTCCGCGTTGACCTCCATTGTTAACACCCTGTAACTCACATACGAATAGAATAAACAAAGAACAATGAAAGCATTTTTTTAAGTGTAAAGTATCAGCTTTAAAACGAGCCTAAATTTGAAACTGTACGATAAATACTTCACAAGATATCGATCACTAAAGGCATCTACCGAAAAAAAATGGATTACTTTTTAGCCAACCTGATATTTTGAACGACGATGACACCCTAACGTGGATCGCGGATCAGTTGCATGGGACTCAAGAAGCCTGACCAACCTCAAAATACTACACGCCAAAGGCGGACACAGCAAGCGAATCTTCAAGATGGCGACTCTAGTACATCTTCCCCGATGAACAGGATGTTGGAATTTGAACGCGGCGAATGAATTTCTACTTTCTTCACAATAGTTAACGCGCTTATTTCGTTCATTTCTTGTCAAATTGAGATCAAACCTCGACCATCGGACCCTGAGTGGACCGCGCGCCGTTTGGTTACGAGTGGTGCGTTAATGCGGCGCTAACGAGGATTGATTTTCCGTGTCGCGATTCCGGCCGGATCTCGGATGGCGCCTCACCGTCCCTCGGTGAGGCGCCGCCGTTTCGCTAGGCAATTTGCATACATCGACCATAAAAGCGTGGTGTGGATAGGCGCAGCCGCAGTTACGCGCGCGCGCGCCACAGGCTCATTCCCATCGACATCATCGTCCTGCCGGTGATGATGATGCAAAGTGATCTTCTCTCTCTCCCGTTGGGCCATCATCAATAAATTTGCATCGGCGACGGAGCCGCGAAAGCGAAGCCGAAAGCTTTGCGAAATTCGACGAATCGGCGCCGGAAGTCCCCTGTCACGGCAGGCCGGGGCGGTTTCACCACCTCAATTTCGCTTTCGATTTGATTCTCGTTTTTTTAGTCGCTTTCAAGGTTGATTTAAAAAAAAAAACGAGGCGCTAAGACCCCGTAAACCCGTGTCATTGTCACCCCCGGTGGGCGGGTGGTCGGGTGTGTGCCACCAAGTGACATTTAAAACATGTCAACCGTAGCGGCAAATGAGGTTGAAGGTTGAAGGCGCCGGTGCTAGCCCTCAGAAACGCAAGCGCGCAATTGTTTGCTAATCGAGTTGCGCATTCTTTCTTCTCGAAAAACAAACCCACGCTGGAGCGGAGAGCGTTCGGTTTTTATGTTGGCACATCCGCCCGGCGGGTGGAACGAAATTAAAATAAGTTTCAATAGACATCGACACCGCGAGACGCCACTCCCGCTCCCATTGCACACGATCGTTCATTTGCATTTGCACCACATAACGCCTGAGATGAGCCATTTCCAGCATGCGATCGCTGATAGGACATTTATGTTTTGTTGAGGGGGGCCAACGAAACAATTGCGCCGCCCGACCTTCACCGAATGGGTGTAAAAATGCAAGCGTTTCGAAACCGCCAACTGGCCTGTGGCGATTGACACACTTTTCGGGCGGCGGGCGGACAGACTATATTTAATTCTTCGCTTACTGAAAACAGCGTAGATCGCTGCTGATCGGCAGACTTGGGCGGAATCCCTGGGCCTGATCCCTAGGCCACGGGGAGAGAAGCAGTTCATCATTGTTTCCGCGCGAGACGTGTCAAACGCCAGCGATCACCGCGCGCGATGGAAAACCCTCGCGCCTCACCGGCGGAACACACTTCCACCGTTACGGTCTACTTGTGGTGACCACCGCCCCGACCGACCGACCGACCGACCGTTCGGTTTTCCCTTTTTCCGGCTGCAACTGCAGCGGCCGTCGGCTCACCTCCGGTGACCGGAACCGACCGGCCGGAGGTGCCGGAAACCCCACCGGGAAGAGACAACGGGCGGTGGTCGTCGCGTTGGAGCGTGGCTCTTAATTAAAATGCACACCACACGTGAAAACTGGTTGGCCACTGGAGCAGCAGCAGAGCCTCTATCAGCTGTCATCTTAATTACGGTGGAAACTCACTGTCAATCGGTTCCGGGCGCCCGTAATTGATTGCAAACGTGGCACTTTCTTTTGCCACCACGAGGGGCTAATTGGAGCGCTTTCGCTTGGAGCGAAAAGGATGCACCGCACCCGCGAGAACCGGACGAGTTTGGACGTACGATCGCCGAATGTCTAGGGTCGCAGATCCAGACGGAACACTCCCGACGGGGAGTTCGGGTTCTGTTCGGTTGCCCTTTCGGACTAATTGGGCAACCGGAGCGAAGCGGAGACGTACGTCGTCGGGAATGTAAATCACGTTCGGTTTGGGGGCGAGCTGTGACCTTTCGATGGCGGAATAAATGGCGGATCTCAGGCACTCCCACCGGGGGCCACTGGTGGATTGTTTCCAGCAAGACCCCGATGTTCGCAAACCCGTGCATTGCAACATTTGCCATTTTTTGGTGGCTTCTTCTTCTTGTGCCGAACCCTGTTGTGGAGCGTGAGCCGAGTGACACTGTTGTTGGCAGCAGGATGTCACGACGGTGGGAGCGTATCGTCCCGGATCGTGGCACCGTCGATCGATCGCTTGATAGCGCCGGCAAGGTTTTCGCGGGCGAACTAAGTGAATTTATGCGCACCACACGACCAACGAGACCTTCATCGAAGATGCTAGCCCAACACATTGCCAGGTCGGACTCTCCCGTGTCGATAAACGTCAGACTGAAGGCGGAGAGTCGCAGATTGTTCCGAGTGTATGAAGGCTCATCTCAGACTGAGCACTTATCGGCAAGACTCTTCAGCTTGGCGTCATCATCGATGCGCGCCGCTGACAGGTCGGCCTGTCATCAGGAGCGATAGAGTGCCGCCGATAGACGCTGAAGATCCGCTCTTGGGCTTGCGGAGATGCGATCGTCACGCGCGATGCCTGATACGATCGGAAGGTCACAGAAAGTCTTCGAGGAGATCGAGCGCTGCCTGCCATCACTTTCCTATCGGATGAAATCCTTATTTTCTAATGCTCACAAAAGCCATGCTCCATCGGGCCAATTAGCGTACGGTTCAAACGAGGCACCCAATGTCCCACTGAACGGTGGTGAACGGGAAATTAAGCCATAGCGGCGACGGCCCCAAAAAAAAATGGCCAACCCTCGGAGCGATCGTTAAAAAAAACCCCCGTGGATTGGACACTAACCGCTGGCTGGCTGGCTGGCTGGACACAATTTATTATGATTACACTTTACGATGTTTATGCCGCGCGCCCGTAACAAGGGGGGCCACCAACATACTTTCCGCTGTGTGGGGCTTTTTTAATACTGTGACCAAAACCAAACGGAAACACGGTTTTTTCTTTGATTATCAAATCCGTGGGCATAAAAAATGAACGGATTTGTGGAGAGGCAATTGGTTGGTTCCTTGGCATCATGCGGAAGATTTTGCATCACATTTGCGTGATCCTTTCGTGATCATTCCGTCAGTAAGCTCGGCCCATATCGCTCCGCAGTCACCGTATTCGCCTGACCCCTCGGCACCATGTTACTTTTGGGTTATTCGCTAAAACCAAGAGACCGATCCGTGGACACAATAGTTGAAAGAATTTTCAAGTTTACAAGCGAACTCCCGACATTTTTCGGCCACAGTAGTATGCTATGTTGCTGTCGCTTTCGCTTAATTTTGGAATGACCACAGCACGCCGAAAGTTTGCGCTTCAACTCCCTTTGGCGGCGGCGGTAAATCAGTGTTGGCGGCATTTTTCGCGCGAAATGGCCTCGTCGTCGAACGACGACGAAAGTTTTCCGATCCGGGCCCCCGGCCGACCCGTGACCGCGGCGCTGCGTGTGTAGGAAGCACCGTCCACTAATTAGGTGTTTGTGTGTCATCACGAAACACAACACCTTTCTTCCCCATTTTCGTTTCGTTGTCGCTGGCCCACAACATCTGAGAAACCAACGGTTTGTTTCGATTTACGTAACACACACCGTCGTCGTCGCCGCGCGTCTCGATGGCGCTCGGATGGGCGGCCGGTTTTTTTGGCATGCGAAATTAGAAACCCCCACAAATTAAACAGTTCGACGGCACCCTCGGCGGCAGATCCGTTTTTGTGGGGGAGACATTTTTCCTTGCTTCCCTTGCTGTTCCACCTTTTTGGGGGTCGTCATCATCTCCCGCGAAAGGATGAGTCGCTTCGTGAAAGTTTGCCCAACACAAAACCCAAATGGATCCCATAAAATGGATCGGAATGGTGGGATCTTCCACCGAAAGTGGATATGTAAATGGGGTGATCGTGGGTGACTTAATCCACCCGCCGCTTTCGCGCAGAGGATTGATAATGGCGCTTCGCGGTTCGTCCGCCTGGTTTTTGCTACTTTTAATTTACTTTCAATCGTTCCGGGGTCCGGCCGGGGTTTGTGACTAATTTGTGAACTTCTCCGAAAGAGCAGTTAAGAGGCCCCAATTAATCGCCCAACGGAGCGCGGTCACGGAGTGCCCAGCATCAGCACCGGAGAGCAGGCGAATCGATGAGCAACACGCGGTCCGTGGAATGCACCGTTGGGGTTCGAGGGATGGTAACTTTCTAAAACGGGGCGACAACAATCGCCAGCCAACCCACCGCCAACATGGACAACCGAATTCCTAAAACCGAAGCTAAACGACCCGGTAATGGCCAATCTCTAGATGGCCGGGGCCATCGTGTTCGAGGAGCATCATCTTCGCTCTCGAGACCCCTCGGAGCGTCTCATTGATCGTACGCGTGACGACCGGGCACGCGTGGTGCGGTACTTTTACTTTCTTCACTTCATCTCTCAGGCGTGGAAAATGCGTCTCCCAAAAGGTGGCTTTTTTTGGGCTTGGCTGTGGTCGAAAAATCGGTGCACTTCGGTGCCGGCACCAACCAGCCCTTCGTTTGCTCCAACACACTCCAAAAAGAAGGTGGTGATTCCCCAGAGGTCCGAGGTTCCTCTCCGAAGGCGCCGACACCGGCACCGGTCCCAATTCCTGCGTCCGCCCGATGGGTTCCGGGTCCATAAAGCACACGGTCCGTGTGCGCGCATTCTCCGACGGAACCGACGGTACGTGCGATGGAATCGGAATTCGAGCAAAAACATGGCGCAAAATGTGGCGGTCTCCACTGGGCTTCGGTCAAGTAATTTTTATGTGCAGAAAATATCACCGCGGTATGCGCGCACTCGACATACGAGGTGTCTTCAAAAAGTACTGATAATTTTGCATTTCCGCGGGCTACGTGTGTCCGATTTTCGCGTTTGTTGCGTTATGTCGCGATTTTTTTGTCGCGTTATGTTGCTACACATGTCAACGAATTATGATAAAAAGTTCGGCCATTTTGAGTAATCAGTCAATTTTTGACAGCTGTTTTGCTTGGACGTGTTTTGGCTCATCTTCGATTTTTATCTTCTCCAAAAAATGGATGGCAAAGAATCTTTATCAAATTTTGTTAAGAAAAGGAAATAAAGTGCGCGGACGCAAGCGAAATGTTGACTGTGGCTTATGGTGAAGCTATTAAGACCAAAAGCAGCGCTTATCGGTGGCTCAAAATTGTTTCACGAGAAGATGTGAACGTCGAAAAGCCAAGTTTGCTCGAATGTGAACAGTTTTGTTTACAGTTTTCTTCGATTGCAGGGTCGTGGTGCATCATGAGTTTTTGCCCAAGGATAGAACGGCCAATAAAGAATATTTACTACAAGTTATGCGCAATTTGCCCGAAGCAATCCGTCACAAATGCCCGGATTTGTGGGAAACCTAAAATTACGTGTTGCGTTCCTGCTAACACATCGTGCTTTCTGCGAGAATTTTTCTGCCAAAACAACACTCTGATGATGCCAATGCCACCGCATTCCACAGATCTCTGGCCCCCTGTTACTTTTTCTTGCTCCGGAAACTGAAGAAGAGCATGATAGGACGACGCTACGCTACGGAGATAAAGACGGCATTAAGGAGATAAAGACGGCATCGAAGATGAGCCAAATCGTGTTTAAGCAAAACGCCTGTAAAAAATAAACTGATTATTCAAAATGGCCGAACTCATCACCAAAATCGAACATACGTAGCCCCTTTTAAATCCAAAATTATCAGTACTTTTTGAACACACCTCGTACTTCTTTATGGCCGAGCGCGTACGGCCGACGCTTTGCGCCAAGTCGTATGTGACGGGCATGCCACATTCTGGACCACATCTCCCAGCGGGCCCGGCGACTTTAAGGGGCTATTTTTGCCGTTGCCGGCGGTTTCGTTAGTGTCCTGGTGCATGCATCTTCACTGGCCATCTTCCCGAGCTCCCACAGGCCGGTTGGAAATGCCAGCCACCAGAAACCCATCGCACCCGTCGTCGTCGTCGTCACCCGACATTCACTTTTCGTTTATGAGCTGCTGCCCCACCGTGTGAGGGCGCGCATAAAAAGGCAGCTCCACGTTTCCGTATCGGTTCCGCCGGTGCCGATTGGACACTCTCCCGGTGGTGTCAAAGAAAAGTGCAGTTGCAATGAAAATGAAAGTTCTTCTTCCGTTTGCGGTGTGCTTGGCCTTAGCAGCCGTGGCCCCCCCGGGGGGCCGAAAAGTGTGGGAAACAGGTGAAGCCCCCACCGCAACTCGACGGAAAGAGGCGGGTCAAGAAAGCTCGTCTTCACGGTCGAGAGGCCGCCGCGGCCTCTAAACAGTCGACTTCCTCGTCGATGACGCGGCACGGACAAATCGAATTCACGGAAATCACCGATGATTCGTCGCAATTGGTCGGTGTAAGGCTCTCGCAGTAATTGGCCGGTTGGCGGCCAAACACCGAACCCAAATTAGAAGATTGGCGTTTTCGGAATCGCTTTAATGAGTGTCCGATGAAAAATGCAAAAATCCGCGACCGTGCGCCACACGAAGGAAATTATGGAAAACCCGGCAGCGGCAGCAGCAGCAGCGATCCATAATTAATAACATCAACGCCCCGGCGGTTCGCGGGTCGCGAGAGACGCGCCGATTAAAGTCGCCCGTGGCCGAGAGACCGTGTGAATTATTGATTTCGGTTGTGGCCAGTTTTTGTGCTCCGCCGCCGCCGCTGGTCATGGTGTTTTCTTCGGCACTTTTCTCACTTCTCTGTCCGGTTCGCGGGTCGGTCGTGTGCCGTCTTTTGTCTCGCAGGCGGGCAGGCGTTTGTAATCGGCTTTGATTACGCCATCGCAGTGCCGGGAGCTAATCGCTTGGCGGGCACGACGTGTCCGGTTAGATCATCCCAACGTCTGCGAATTTCGTTTTCTTCGCGATTTATATGCACTTTTGCGCGACGCGTTTTATGAGCCCGATACCGTAAAGTTTATATGCGTCTGCCTAATCGACGAACCCAAAAGCGTATTTTTGCGGCATTAATTAAACGGTTTTTTTCGCGCCATTTTGAGCATTTTTCTGTTTTGCCTCAACACAACAAATGATACGTGTTATAAGCCGCCATCATCAGCATAATTTAAAAACGGAGACGAGAGTGTGGCATGCGGTTTTTTTTCGTTGTTCAGAAGCTTTCTCGAAAGCCCGCGTCTGCTCGGGTGGTGTGCTTATTAACCACTTTGGCTGATGTTTTTTTTTCTGCGCATTCCGATTCACGGCGAAAATGGATGGCAATTGACGGATGGGGCGACCCACAAAAAAGGCGCGCCAGCCCCATGGATCCAGTTGGGGCTATCGATCGGCTTAATTGATTCGCTACAATTGTCGATAGTTTAGTGTTGATTATTTGTATGGCCCCCCAGCCGAATGTGTTGAGCCTTGATAATTGGCTCATTCTGTAATTGCAGCGCACTGGTTTATTGTTATTAGTAATCTGTTAACCCACCATTTGAGGCGCCAAATGTATGGGATGGGAAACACAAATCGGTGCCCGCCCGATCTGACGATTGATGATCGAAAGATGATCGACATGAGACACCGAAGTTAAATGGTTTGGCTGCACCATTTTGTGTTTGCGTTGTGGATCGATTTTGGGTGCCCATTTTCGGGCACAAGATAAATTACCGAATACACACTTGACATTGAAGTGGAATTATGTATTTGCCTACGCAAGAGCGCCCAACAGGCAAACTCATTACAATACCCGGTTCGAAGAAAAACGGTGCCGAAAATGGCCAAACCAGCGCACGGCTAGGTGCCCATTAAAATAGGCCCCCCGGAGCATTACCGAGTGCCCACACACATACACGGTAATGAAACCGCACGTTTCGAGGTCTCTCGCTCCTCGCGCGGCTCCGGTTTGATTTCCCACAGCCTTGTCCTTAGAAGCGGCGCGCGCGTTCGTGGATTTGGGGCAATTTTTGGCAGCACCAAAAATCCACGCCATCACCGGCCACCGGGGAGTGTGACGTATGTGTGCTGCGTTCGAGACAGGTCCCCCTTGCCGAAGGCCACAACCATCATCTTCGTCGAGTCGAGGTGAAGGGTCAGACCTCCATAGGTTGCCTCCGCCGGTGGCCCATGGAGGCGATAATTTTCGGCTACCGAAATGGGTTTTCCCGCAGCACGCACAGAGTCTTCTTCTCTCATGGGAAATTACCGCGGCACCGAAGGCCGATTCTCATCGTACCGTCGTCGCCGGACCGTCGACAAGAGTTCAAACTGAACCCACCGAACCGAACCAGATTTAAAGACGGTTCAATTACGTGCAGGAGAAACATAACCTACAATTTGGGCCTCTCGCTCGGTGTATTTGCATGTAACTGATTCAATGAGAGGCAGCACAGTCGGCAACCGGAAAGCAATTGGTCGAATCCAACCCGGGGAAGAGATCGCCCGGCGGCCAATTGGAGTAAAACAAACAAACAATCCACCAAATGACACCGCACAAATTCCTCTTTTCTGTCGGGGGCCCCCCATTGTTTGTCGGGGGGAACAAATACACACTATCGTTTTCCTGCAACAAAACGCTCTCCGTTCCGCTCCGCTGTGAAGAAGCGGTAATTTCACTCTTTTCGAGCGCCCCCGAAAAATGCGCCGGGAGAAAATAAAAATACCACCGCCAAACAGAAATTTATGGCGCTCTGGCGTGGGTTTGGTGTATCAACAAACGTTCCCAAAGGAACCGTGGGCCAGCCTCGGCATAACTTTCAATCTCATCTCTCATAATTATATGATCATTGTTTTCACCGGAGCCGGACCGCCGTTGCCATAGTAACCGTGGTTTCGTGTTCCTTTCCCGGTCGGGCGATGACGACGAAGGAAAACAGAACGCACCGTCCGTCTTCTGCTGACCTTTGACGGGCGCTCGGGAGTTGCAGCCACGGGCGTGAAGAGCAATTTCCTATCACGGGCCGGCTGTCAGTTGCGTGTCGCGCAATCAAATCACATCCCCTTTTCGGGTGACTAACAACGACTAAGGACCCCTGCCCTGGCTGGTGGAACCAAAAGCCAAATCATAGCAACCACCGAAGCTGCGCTTTTACTTTTATTAAGCGACAGTATTTCTTTTGGGGAGCATTGTTTGCACCAATCCCCGCAACACGCTAATTCGGGATGGTCGGGCTTCACGGAGGCTGGTTTACCGGAACAGGAAGTGTGTGCGGCATTAAGTAATAAAATCAGGGCAGCGATATCACGCTGTAACCAGATCCCGAAAATTGCTCCCGTCTTGCGAAAACGCTCGTTCCATTGTGATCAATGGCCACCCCGTGGGGGTGGGGGAAGGTATCAATTTGCAGACTCCATCATCGCCGGTCTTATTACCACCGGAGCGCCTCACGGGGTTCGCATAACCCGATGATTATGATTGTTGTTGGGACGGGCGCGCAGCTCCCTTGGTTCGGTCGACTTCGGATTTCTCCGGCCCGGGTAGCAATTATGTAATTTGGCCCTCTTTATGCTACCCGCGTCACCATTAGGGCGCTGGGCTGGGCTGCTGGGGAATATCGAAGACACGATCGCACGGAAGTGTCACGATGGGGCGCAAAATGGACGTCAGCGTGGTCTTGAGATTGAGTGTGTCAGAGGCCGGCACTTGCTGCATCCATTCTGGGGGGCCTTTGGGCACCGATTCTTGGTACTTTAATTTTATGTGTGCCGCGCCCGCGACCGGTGGAGAAGACTTTCAGTTTCATATGCGCGAAACCCGCGCTAACGGATTGCGCAACTGCGCGCCCCCGGCCCTTAAAGATGCGTTTCTATTGTTTTCGAACCGGTGCACCGGCGGCGGCGGCGATGACCCTTGGCGGCGGCGCATTCCCCGGGGCTGGTGGGAAAATAAACTTTCGTTTGTTGTGGGGCGGTTGGAATCGGTGCCAACCGAAGCATGCAAGCGCCGCGCTGGGTGACGCCATCGGCCCCGGCTTTTGGCCTTTGGGCTTCGTCCGGCTTCGTGTGGCGCACGCGTTGATGCGTGAAATCTTCGTGGGCATTCTTGGGAGAGGCGGCCCACAAAACCCGGGCGCTGGGTGTAGGTCACCGTAACCGCGTGGCACGGAAACGCATCGCACGATACGTGGCCCCGTAACGCTGCATGAATGTTTTATTAATACGCCCGTTGTTCACATCTTTTTATTGGCAGAAATTGCGACATATCAGCGAGACGCAGAGCAACCGATGCATCATCAACCTTTTGCCTGGACGGTCCAGCGAAGCAACAGCAAAGTGATTGCCAAATGACGACCACAACGTGCTAAACGGTGAACTTATTTACACTCTCCGCCGAAATAGGCGCCGAACACAAAAAAGTGTCCAAACAACAACACATATCATCGCCTGGCCAAGCCAGTGATGCCGTGTGCGTGAGCGTCGTTACGCCCGTACGTTAACGAGAACGTAACCACCGAAACGCTGCTCCTCACAACGACACGAGTTGTGATATTTTAGCGTTAGTAAACGCCAACGAAAGTAAAAATCCATCAGGCAACCCGTCATCCACCAAATCCTCAAACAAAATGGCCCTACTCGGTCGGCGGAGATCCTCGTTCCTGAAGCTGGCGGCCGTCTGCGGGGTGCTCTGGTTTATGGCCGTTTTCGTATTGTACTCGGACGACGGGAGCCGCGCAACGGCCACGGGCCCGAGTGGTAGCGGTAGCGGATCGGCCGCCGGTGTTGGAGCAGGAGCAGGGTCCGAGTATGAGCCACCGCGCCGGTTAGCCCTCGAGGGCATCCGGAATCGGTTCAATCAGTTCATGGAAAACGCCCGGCAGGACGCGAACCGGCCCGAACCGGCCGAACAGCCCGACGAGCCGGAACCGGAAGACGACCAGCAGCAGCAGCAGCAGCGGGACGTGAAGTTTGTGGACCGCAACGAGCTGGTGGACGAGCGAGAAGTCGATCTGGAGGAGCCACCGGTGCTGAAGACGGTGGCCAAGCACGTTCCGTCGAAGCCGAGCCGGGGGCCGGAGAACTCACCGGGTGGTGGTGGTGGTAAGCTGGAGAAAGCTACAGATAGTGGCGCTCCCATCCTTGGATCTAACGCCCGTAATGTTATGCTCTTGCCCCCCTTTTTAGCTCTACAACTCCCCGGTGTTATTGCACCGCCCGCTCCCGATGGTCCCGGTGAGCTCGGTAAGCCCGTCGTCCTACCGAAGGAGCTGTCGCCGGACGTCAAAAAGCTGGTCGACGAAGGTTGGGCCAACAACGCATTCAACCAGTACGTGGCGGACATGATCTCGATCCGGCGCACGCTGCCGGACCCGCGGGACGCGTGGTGCAAGGAACCGAACCGCTACCGGGACGATCTGCCACCGACGTCGGTCATCATCTGTTTCCACAACGAGGCGTGGTCGGTGCTACTCCGCACCGTGCACTCGGTGCTCGATCGCTCCCCCGAACATCTGGTGAAGGAAGTCATCCTGGTCGACGATTTCTCCGACATGCGTAAGTGAATGTGAATCGAATAAGTGACATTGATGGCCCCGGTTCTAACTGCACCCTTTTTTGGCTTCCAGCGCACACACAAAAGCAGCTGGAGGAATACTTCCTGGCCTACCCGCGGGTGAAGATCGTTCGGGCGAGCAAACGCGAGGGTCTGATCCGTGCCCGGTTACTCGGGGCCCGTCACGCGACCGCACCGGTTCTGACGTACCTCGATTCGCACTGTGAATGCACCGTCGGTGGGTAGTCCTTCGTGAGCCTCCGCTTAACTCCGCCCGAAACAGTTGATCTCACGCGTCTCTTGGTCTTGGCATTCGTAGGATGGTTGGAACCGCTTCTGGACCGTATCGCACGCAACTCGACGACGGTGGTCTGCCCGGTGATCGACGTGATCGACGACAACACGATGGAGTACCACTACCGCGATTCGGGCGGTGTCAACGTCGGTGGCTTCGACTGGAACCTCCAGTTCAACTGGCACGCGGTGCCGGATCGTGAAAAGCGGAAGCATAAGGTACGATCCACAGTGTGATCCGATCCGAAAGTAACCCCGTGCTCGCCTTCTCGTCTTCTTCTAGAGCCCCGCTGAACCCGTCTGGTCGCCGACGATGGCCGGTGGTCTGTTTGCCATCGATCGGGCCTTCTTCGAGCGGCTCGGCACGTACGATTCCGGGTTCGACATTTGGGGTGGCGAAAATCTGGAGCTCTCGTTCAAGACGTGGATGTGTGGCGGATCGCTCGAGATTATTCCGTGTTCGCACGTGGGACACATCTTCCGGAAACGCTCGCCATACAAGGTACGCGCTCGCGTGAGGTCGCGTTAACCGGGAGTGGACTAATCGGACATACTTTCGACAGTGGCGAACGGGCGTCAATGTGATCAAACGCAACTCGGTCCGGCTGGCGGAGGTGTGGATGGACGAGTACGCCCAGTACTACTACCAGCGGATCGGCAACGACAAGGGTGACTTCGGGGACGTGAGCTCGCGCAAGAAGCTGCGCGACGAGCTGAACTGCAAATCGTTCCGCTGGTATCTGGACAACATCTACCCGGAGCTGTTCGTACCGGGCGATGCGGTAGCATCGGGCGAGGTAATGAACGGTTACGTTGGGCTTCTGGTCGGATTCGATTGTTGTCAATTGTTTCCGCCTGGGGGGTGAAAACAATTGGTGATGTCTCGAAACCAGTTTGGCAAAGCCAAGCCAATTACGGACAGCCACTAACAATGTACTTCTAAAACTCCTAAACCGATGGCCGATACCGAACCGAATTAGGTAAGGAACAGGGGTTACGGTAATCGCACCTGTCTGGATGCCCCGGGCGGCAAGAGGAACCTGCGGAAACCGGTCGGCCTGTACCCGTGCCACAACCAGGGTGGCAATCAAGTAAATAGCGTTTTCATTCGCTTCGAACCCTCCAGAGATCCTACGGGCACACGTACGGGTAACGTAACGAATGGAGGGCGGGCCCTGGAGGAAGCAGATTACCAAGCACCACCTCGCGATCCACGATCCCGGGTCGTCATCGTCGTCAAATCGGGGTTTTTTCTTTTTTACCACTCGGGGTTCCTCGCTTACACGATCGTCGAAGTCTTTCGTTTAAAATCGCTGCTTTTACAGTCGTTTAATCGATTTATCGTTTTCTTTTCCTTTCTTTTCTTTCCGCCCAACGTGCCATTGTGTGTTGAAAAACCGTGTATTGCGCGAACTGTCCCCCACCACGAACCCAACTGTGACTGACACCAACACCAACCATCAACATCTCCACCACTCTGACTGTGTACTACTGTGTACTACTACTACTACTACTATCCTGCACGTTGAACGATATCCGCACCCTCTATATTCTACTCCTTTTTGCCCGCCATTGGCCCATGGCCCATTGGCTGCACTCGAACCGAACATGCCAAAAAACACAAAAACCGAGCAGATCCGGAACCAGTGGTCCCATTTGTGTATTGATTCGGCGGCTAAACCCGAGGACATGCATTCGCCGGTGGGCGTCTGGCCCTGCCACCAGGCCGGCGGTAACCAGGTACTGTACACACCACTCCCCCCAGCACCACCACCAACGCACGTTGTCGCACAGCAACACGGAGACCTTTTTCCTTCTCTACAACGCCTCCCTAACGCACCCTCTCGCTGCCGGGCTTGTCCTCTCTCTTACCGTGGGGCTTTACTTTACCGGCCCATTCGCCGGTTCATATTAACAGGGCTGGTGACACAGCAGACACTAACACAGGACACCAGACACACTGGGAACGCTTGTAACAAGGACTTGGAAGGCATCAACACACTGAACACTGACCTATCGGCCTATTGCTATTTAAAACACATTCGGTGAAGAGACATAACAATCTTTGGTATGATCGTATCACATAGTTCTGTACCTGTCTGTGGCCACATTCCCGTAACGTCGGTAAGATTTGTCGCTTCAACTGAACCCACAACAAACCAGGCTAACAAGGAGAAATAGCTGTAGCTGAGCTTACTAACCTTTAAAAACATTGCCGGCCTGCGCCGCTTTTAGATTCCACTCCACGATCCGTATCCGATTCCAGGCGCGTAGTCGTAGTCGTATTTTGTAGTATCATCATCACCACTCGTTTCGATAAAAAAAACATCACATTTAACAGCAAAGCCTAGACTGGTTAGGTACGAAGCGCTTAGCCAGTGGCCCCTCATGTTGCGATCACCACCTCCAGCAAGTAAAGATCACACGTAGATTGTGCATCACCAGTTTCTCTTCTTTTCCAAACTCACCACCCCGGGGGCCAGCCATTAAAATTAAAAGCCACCATTTTAATAAAATTCACTTATCGTGTGACGACTGCCGGCCGTCTAAAGCAGGCTTCTTTTGACCGTGACCTAAGACGGGTAGCCTAAAACCCCGGAACCGAACTAGACTACTACTAGACCCAACGCTCTTTTGACCATGTTACGCACTGCTGTACAAGGACCCTTTTTCTTCAACTTTGGCATTCAGTCTCATCAGTTCTGTTTGTTCTAGCAGCGCATAAACCCTCGACTCGACACGTTGTACTGTAAGTTTTTCGTGAAACCCCTGTCAAAAAAGCGATCCCAAAAGTAAGGGAAGGAATTTAGAAGCTTAAATTTCTGTATGGTGATGATTGGTAAACTGTGAACCCTTCCCCGCTGTAAATATAGAGAACGTTGTTGCTCCGAATTGTTCTTTCTCGCTTAACGTACACCCTCTCCTACGAAATGTTGTGCAATGTTAGCCTAGCCTGCCCACATCTCAACTTGCTAGCGTGGTATGGTGTCCAGTGTCCCTCCCCACCAGATAGTAGATTAACCCAACAGTGTCCTCTTCCTGTAAGCGAGTGATCAATCTCGGCTCGGCGTAATATGTATAAGAGAATTTCATTTGTGACGTGCCATTTGTGCTTTCGTCGTACAACCAACAATCAGCAACATAAGCATTACACTCACACAGATTCGGAAATTGGCAAGCATTCATACGGGGTCCATGTGTCCGCGTCCAAAAGACTGTCGCCCAAAAAAACGCACACGAAACACCAAACACACAAACACGCACACTTTTTTGGAACAATCGAGTTGGGTATAATCTGTTTTTTTTCGTGTCCACCATTTTGGCCAACATCCTCTACTTGCAGATCTTTGGGGACGTACCGGATCAACACATGTTCTCCCGAGTACGTAGTGGTGTTCCCATTGGCATATTGCATTTCGTTTCCCTTATTCGGTTCATATACAAGAAAAAAACTACACACACGCCACATACATACATACAAACATGCATGGGATGATCGGGACGTCGCGGGGCGTCCCCGAACCGGGAACTACCACTAATCACCACATGGGGACAAAAAATACGCGACGCGGCTGAAACGAATGAAATTCTCTTCATATGTAACCTTTCTTCTACTGAAAACGTTTGTTACGTTACCTCGGAACCGAAACGAGTGCTCTCAGGCGGGGTGGGCACACGCGCGTGGGACGGAGCACCAGTAATGACGCTGTTCTTTTCTTACTCTTCCCTTCCTGAATCACCCACATCACTTAACTCCCAAATCCAGTACTGGATGCTGAGCAAAACGGGCGAAATCCGGCGGGACGAAGCGTGCCTGGACTATGCCGGCGATGACGTCGTCCTGTACCCGTGCCATGGTTCTCGGGGCAACCAGTACTGGAATTACTCGGACGAATCGCACCTGCTGCGGCACGGTTCCTCCGACCGCTGTCTGGCGATCAACGAGGCAAAGAACAAGCTGATCATGCAGGACTGCAATGCGCTGGTCGAGGCGCAACGGTGGAACTTCCAGAACTACGACGCGAGCAAGCTGTGAAACTCGGCTGACCAACGACTGAGGTCGGGACGGTGGAGTGGCCCGCAGAACGGGCAGGCGAGAGATTGGCGAGAGACCATCGTATCCCCAACATCAACGTCAACGGTGAAGCATCTTCCTTAAGACTTCTCTAGTTGGCTCGGGCGCTTTCGAGCGCTCTCGAAACCGCACCGCCTCGAGATCGAGCAAAGCAGGTTTCATACACTCTCTCTCACCCTTTCTCCTTCGGACGATCGAAGCGGATCGTGTCGTTGCACAAAATCACGCGGAGTAGATCACGGGAAAAGAAGCGAAAAAATGGCGCGCAAGTGGAATTGAGGTTTAAAATAATGTGATGTTCGATAAGTGTTAATAACATTCAGTTACGCTCCGATCGCGCGCCCCCTTGACTTGCCAAAATCTTCAAGAGAAATGCACCGGAGCAGCGGCAGCGCATATTTAAAGAGAAAGGAGGAAACGAAAGACTTTCCACAAGAGGGCCGCGGAGGGGAGTGTGGAACCTGAACCGAACCGGAAACTTTTTCCCGCGGCGGTTTGTACATAGTTAATAGCGAACGTGCCGAACCACACTAAGAAAGTGTGCTGCACACAACAGAAAACACACCGAAACTTTGTAACTTTGACGGTCAGTGGACGGCAGAAATCGGTTTTATTCCAAGACAAGTTTAGTTAAATTCAGTCCCGGCTGCAACACCGTAGCAGTGTCGCCGGTTTCCGTCGTCTTTTAGTATAAGTTATTGTGAAGCGAGCCGGCCGACGGTCCTGTCCTCCCTGTGGCGCAGAAGAAAACAAAACGAAGAGGGACGGAGAGTTTGTTTTATTTAAAATGTAACCTTTGTTTGTTTGTTTGTTTTGATAGAGAAAATATTAGTGAGCGAAGAAATGTGACTGCACATTACATTATACTGACTGCCATACAACAGCGAGCGAGCTGTGCGAAATGTGGTGCGCAATCGATTCGATTGCGCGCGTCAATCCGTGTGCAATGCCTACTTAGAAACGAGACAGAAAGCGAACTAAACGATGCAGACGAGAGCAACACGAAATTCAACACAACAATCATCGAGACTTAGCTACTCAAGATTTCAAACACTCACTTTCTCACTGAGCAACGCATCAAAAAACGTTGATCGAAAGACGACAATCCGTACGATGATCCCCGGGTGCCCCGGTGTGGTCCGGAGAGTATGCAAGATAGACCGGTTCCAGACGACACCAGTTGCCCTTCACCTTAGGATCGGCGTCCTTTCGAAGTTTTTCTTATCATTAGTTATTTGTGTTTCCGTCAACGAACAACAAGCAGTTGCAATAGCAGAAGGAGGAACGGAATATGCTCAAAAAATGTATACACAACGAAACGTCGCTTGGAGAGTTTTTGGCCGTAAAAATCGGACGAGCGAAACACGAATGAAAAACATATCAATGTAAGCAACTCACCGTTGTTCAGCCACTTCCGGTATGCATGGCATCAAAAAACAAAAATATATCGAGCGATATAGCGGCCACCATTGGCTATAGCCGTGTATTTTGCTAGTAAACCTGCCCAAAACCACAAGCAGTGAACACGAGGACAAAAGTCAGCAACAATCCAGCAACCTTCCATTCTACTCAGCAGCCGAGTTCCTGTTTTGTAAATCAGACTCAGATCCAAGTTTTTAGATGATTTCTTACTCCAAATAACGGTAACAAATAAGAAGTTCCCCGAAACATATCGTCACTTTAGCAACAGCAACAATTAATATCACCAATGATAGCAACTGATCCACACCTAAGAGCTCTTCTTATTCTTCCACCTGCAACACATATCGTTCGACAGGCAACGACAAATTTGAACTAAGAACCACAAGGACCTTTTTTCTTAAATGTTTCCTATCGTTAATCGTTCAACCAACACGGGTTTGGTGCATGTGCCGATGGTTCATCTTACAATCGAACTGACCACCAACCCACCACCACCACATGGGACCCGTTTGTTTAGATTGTTTTTTAATTATTAAAAGTTAGCCAGACGTAAGTTAGGTGAATGATTTGTTTCCAATTGAAACGCGTCCGCATCTATGGATCCTCTTACTTCCACTCAACACGTTACACACACGTAAAAAATAGATTAACAAAAACCGTGAATGTCCGTCATGTTTGAAGAGAGGAATGCGCACGCATTGCTCTTAATGTGCCTTCTACAAAAAAAGAAAAGAAAACAAGCAAACACAACACAACTGCAAGAAACGAAGTTAGACGAATGACGAGACCGAGGAAAGCTTACCAAGCCAATGGAATAGAACGCGAAGCTCAACTAACCAATCAAGAAGTGTGAATTACAAAGAAAAGCGAATGGTTTCCAAACAATGGTTCAACGCAATGACACAACTCCTTCAACCGTAGGCTTCCAAAACGCAAACGATGTTATATGATTAGCTGATATCTTTTCCAATCTACTTTTAGTTTGTTCTCGTAGCGAAACAGGTAGCACGGTACGACCGGCTACACTATCGGTGTGTAAGAGGCGACACAATTGAGGCAAAATGTACTTTAATACGAACTGAGAAGCGAAAACTATCCTATAAACGCAAAAACGATAACGGTTCGTGCCGTTAGGTATCCATACTCCGGGCGTAAGCGGGAGTGCTAAAATGTGTATATAATTATATCACAATAAAACCAGAAAATATAAATCCACGTCAACGTGTGATATGGTGGCACACATAATCTGCAGGCACACAGAGCAGCAGCATACACAATAAACGACATATCTTTTACGAAATTCGAGGTAGAAAACACGACACGGATATCGAGAAGCGTGCAACGGAAAGAAAATACACAAAAAATGGAATATTACACATAATCAACGACGTCAGGAGGCGGCTCAATTCCTGTGAGGAACAACGTGTCGAAGCTTTTATATGAAAAAGATAAGGAAACATTGCTCCATTGATTTTTAAAGCATGACTTAAATACATTCCACTGTACGAAGCAGCACTAAACGAGTACGAGTTGTGTTGGCGAAGGCTCCTGTTTTTGCTCCCAAGCTGCTGTGGGGCAGAAAATGTGTTTGCGTTTGTTTTTTGTAAAAAGATCCCATTGTGAATCGCTTCGAAAGGCATACGGATAGAGTCAACCGAAACCCAGCGAACATGGATGGGATGTTAGGAACAGAAAATATCAGTGCGTGACGTGGACCTTGAGGAACAAAACCACACGCAGATACACCACTGCGTGACAAACGAGAGCTGTAACAATAAAACAGAAACCGGAAACAAATTTTATTTCGAAAAATGGCGCCCTTTTTGTATTGCTCGTTTACTTTGTGATGACATGGGTGTTGAACTTTTTTGTAGAGCGATCATTTTTCGTATCTAAAACTAGCTTTAGATTATATTGCGCGCGTGGTGCTTCGAAAGCGCCATCTAAACGTCAACATGGCAAACATCCTCCGTGTTGGTTTAAAATCCCATAATGCCAATAAAATTAGTGTAACAGTTAAAGTACTCAACATGAGTTTATAACAGACCTGACAACCAGAAATGATTACTGAGAAAGGAAAGGCTCGAGTTTGACAGCTATACTCCCATACACATACACGCGGGCGCGTGGTTCGGTTTCATGCACGAACACCAACAAGCGAATGTTTACCAGCAGAAGACCCGTCTTCCCCGCCCCAAAGTGAAGCGTCACTTTTGGGGCCCATTGCGAAGGAGAGGGGGAATCTCAACTGCGCATGGCCACCGGAGGCCACCATCCACCAGGCGTCTCCACCACAGGACGAGACGAGCTTTTTCGGCCCAAAACTCATTCATCTTTGCATTGCCTGCCCACGGTGGGGCCATTCTGTTGGATGCTTTCGGCTGTGTCGGACGGAAAAGTTCCGTCTCTCGGTGCCCAGCGCCAGCATTGTGAGTGGTAGTGTGCGTGTGTAGATTTTTCATTTTCTAAAATTTTCACCACAATTAAAACCGTGGTGCCTCTGCCGAAAGCGGCCCAGAGTTCGTCTTTTTCGTCGTCGGGTTCGTTGAAGTGACGCCTTAAAAGTGGTGCAACATGGAAGCATATGTTTGTCGGATGGGCTGAAAAAGAAAGCAAAGAAAAAAGCAAACAGTGAGCTCTGGCCCCGGGAAAGTGGTCAGCAGCTTAAAGTGGGCAGTAGCTAAGAATCCGTCATCGATAGGTCAAAGGTTGTGTAGAGCTAGCGCCCGTTAATCCGTAGTGAAGAACGGAAGGTGCTTGCTGTGTGACGTAGCAGACACCAACCAGCCAGTCAGCCAGGGCGAAAACCAGGAGGAGCGCAACAGCTCCAACGGTGTCTTCTTCGTTTTCTCGCTCTGCTAGCAGCAGCAGCTTCGCTGGTCGCGTGGCCAAACAGTGTGAGTGTACCGGAGGAGAAACAGCAGCAAAAATAGTTTGGCCGCGTGTTCTACTGTGAGAGAGTGTTGGTGATACCCTACTACAACTCTTCCTCGACGTCCTTTCGCCGCTTCTCGCCAGCAGAAAGCTGTCCCCGACCTCCGGGTATTGGATCCGACCTACGCGACCTATCCGCCTGTGAACGAACCGCCACTACCGCCCCCTGCACCGTAGCAACGCACCCACACTCACACGTGCACGCACACCCTCACGCGGGCTGCACGCGGGTCCTCCCCCACACACATTTCCCGTCGGAACCCGTTTGATAGAAAGCTCGCAAAGATTGCAACAGGTTCGTATGCTTCATTGTCGTGGTGTGTTTGTTGTTGTCGTCGCCGTCATACTCACACCCTCTGGGGCGGCGGGTCACATCTTCGTGTTGGCCTCGTTTCTAGGACCCCCTTTTGTCGCGTCACTCGCCTACTTCCGTTGTTGACGCGCACACGGAGATTGGAGCAGATTTTGATTGGTCTCTTTTTGCTATTTTTATTTTTGTCCAACGCCAACTTCCGTCCTTACGGACCAGAGCGGTCACCTTCCCGGTCACTTTCCCTTCCTGTGATCCATTTGCGCTCCATTTTTACTTCCTTTTTTTGGAAGCCCGTCTCGAAACGATGTTGCTAATGCGGAAAACATTGACGAAACTCAATTGAATGCCAATGAAGGGAGCACAGCACAGCTCGTAGCGACATCGTCGAGCAGAAGGGAAAACGGCCCCAGGTGCCAGGTTCGTTCCGGCCGAGTAGGCTGTCGAATGCTGCGAAGCGTTTCGTGGTGCGTAATTGCAAAATCGATTATCGCCCCCCGATTGCGGCGATGAGATGGGGCCCGTCGTGGGCACAATTAGCAAATGGAAATCGGGTGCACAGAGCCGTGAGTGAGCTCAATTTGCTTGACCAGACCTGATGGGCACTAGCCCGAGGCCTCGGGGGGCTGATACGGGTAGGCATTTTGTGAACGGATCGAGCGGAAGTATGTAATCGAATCCCGTTCGGGATTAGGCGTTGTTAGCGATGCTGCCAACAGGTGTTTCCGCTGAGTTTACTTGGTTACATGACAGAGGAGGCGTTGGTACTTTGAAATGTATTTCCGGAAATAGGAACATACCCGAGTAGTAGACTCTAGCGTTTCTTGTCCACAGTCCAGCACCTGAAATGATGACAAGATATTTTATTATTCGACTAGCTGATCCCGGCGCGCGTTGCCACGCCTCATTTCATCCTCATTTCTCGATTATCCAACGTTTCAAAGGACTTCCTGGTGGCGTATCCGATCAGCTTCCCTTTGCATTTCCCGTTACTTCTACTTTTCAGACGATTGGGCTTCTCGGTCACGTATATGTTCAGTTTCCCTTTCCTCCTCCCGTTACTCTGTTCCGAATGATAGGGCTTCCCGGTGATGTATCCGATTGGCTTTCCTTCCCGCTTCCCGTTGGATACATGGCAAAACTCGCACCAGCTAAATTTGACTCAAATTATTTGAACACTTTTCGAATTTTGCTGCAATTTACCCTAATTTTGTATGGGAGCCACTCTTTGTAAAGTGGCGAAGGGTTTCAAAAATTCACCAGAACATTTCCTCTTCCCAAAAACTCCCACCTGCAGAATTTGGTTCGATTTGTTCGAAAATAACCCGAATTATGCTGAATTTTATGTTATGTTTGTATGGGAGCCCCTCTCCCGGGAGGTGTGAAATGTACTTTTTCTATTATATGATCTTAATTGAAATCTAGAAGGCTGAAGCAGTCCGTTGCTATCTCTCTCTCTCTCTCTCTATCCATCTCTTTCTCTCTCTCTCTCTCTCTTTTTCTCACTATCTCAAACTATCTCCCTTATTATGAAACTCGCTATAGCAAAATGACGCTTGAATAAACGCTTGAGTTCCCGTTTGAGATTCATAATAAGGTGGTATGCAGTTCCCCCCAACATCAGTTCTACTTCAAGATGGATGGAATGTGGGGTGGTGATAGGTGGAAGAAGGAAGGAAAAGGCTTTTAAGTGAAACCAATCGATTTATAGACCACCAAAACCTAAGAAACGATACCCATATTGCCCTAGGACGTATTTTAAGGATTGGGGTTGTATGGGGACCCCCCCTTCCTCTCGTCCTGCAAGGACCAAATTTCGTCACATGGTTTCTCAGGTGACCAGCAACCATTGTGCAAGTTTTGATGAAATTCGATTCATAACTTGTGGAGTAATTGATGTTTTTAACAGTTAGTTGTATGGAAGGGCAAAGAAAGAGGGGGGTGAGGGGTTTCTAACCATGATAACGACACTCCCCGGCCCCTAAAACCCCTGTATACCAAATTTCGAGTCAATCGGTCCAGTAGTTTCGGAGTTTACTTGAGACATACAGACAGAACTTGAATTTTATATATATAGATTATTTTGTTCGTTGAGTTTAAAACTCGATGATAAGTTACGCACGAGAAGAAACACATCTTATTGCTCTAAGAGTACTTGATTACTTAAAAGCATACTTCGTGGCACTCTGAGTTTTAGAGTTGTCAACGACATCTAAGTAAACACTGATTTTCGTAGCGAAACTTGGTTGATTGGCTTTTAGTTTTCGAAATGATTACGAATTACAAACTTCATAGAAATTTACTACATTTTCTTCCCTAACTTTTTCCCCCGCGTGTAGCAATAGAAATCACAGCTATGCCTGAAGTGTTGCCACTTTCTGGCATGGCTGACGCCGAGCCGGACTTGTCGACGTTCGAGAACAAGTCCGGCCTGGCGGAGGACATGAAGTTCCTCGCCTCGATGCCGGAGCTGTGCGACGTCACGTTTCTGGTGGGCGAAACACGCGAACCAGTCTGCGCCGTCAAGGCGGTGCTGGCCTCCCGTTCGCGCGTCTTCCAGAAGATGCTCTACCAGGCCCCGTCGCCCCAGCGCAAGAAGGAGCCACCGCCGCGCGAAAACAAGCTGCGCCTGTTCCTGAAGCGCTCGTCCGAACCGCTGCTGAATCTGCAGAACGCCGCCCAGCAGGTAAGACCGACGACCGAGCCCGGGTTGCCCGGAGCTGCAACTGACGGCTTTAGTTTTGTCTTTGGTTTCCCTTTTTCGACGAGTAACATCACATTTCATCGGACAAGTTGTAAATACGCCACCGGAGCTGGGTCCAAACCTGTGTTTGTTGTGTTTTACCATCCCCGGGTTCGCAGACTCCATATACCGTACCGTCCTTTAGTTCCAGTTCCGTCCAAGTTTTGTAAATAATTCACAAATTGATCCGTAAAACGAGGCGTCAGATCTAACCCTGGATCTGGACCAAAAACCGACCACAAACCAATCTATTTCGTATCTCTCTCTCTCTCCCCGTGTGCCGTCGTCTCCTGTGGTGTGCCACCTTCAACACCTTGTGCCACACACGTACGCGCGAGCGCACGTACACAAACACACACACGCATACGCATACCATCGTCGTGTGTCGCCCCCCAATGCCCACGCTTTACCGCCAATCGAAATTATCAAAATTGCTTCCTTCATCCGCTTGTCCGTTGTAAATTGACAAACCATCCATCACCCATCGTACACGAAATATCCGCTCCGGATTCTTCCGTCGTATGGCGCGTGTGTGTCAACTGTACATTGTCTACAATCCATCTACAACCACTAAATGACTCGACCCAATCGCAACCATCACAAACAAACCAAAACAAAAATAAACACCAAAACCCCAAACAAACGAACCGAATGGCTGACCGTTCGTTGTGTAGCGAAGCGGCTTCAATCAGCAACTAGCACCTATTGCGGAGGTAAACCTGAAAAAACAACAAACAAACAAACAAAAAGCAACCAAATCTGGGCCGCAAAATGAAATGTTGCCAACCAGTTCTAGTGGTTCTGTTAGTTCTCTCCTCTCTCACTGTGTCTCTCTCTGTCTGTCCACAATACACACTCTCTTCATCACTTTCCTCTCTCTGTTTGTTCACTGTTTCGGCTACTTTCTGGTCTTGTGTCACATGTTATTGCTTGTCATAACAACGCTCCGCGCTTCGAACTGCTTTTGTATCGCTTCTTAACCGTTCGTTATCTGATTAGTTTTTCCTTATGTTACATGCTACCTAGAAGTTACTATGTATGACATGTCCTTTGCACGTCCTTTCATACTGCATCAAGATCACAGAACAGCTTAGCGCATGACCGTAGAGACAAAGAGGCACCCGATTTAGAAAGCCTCGACGAAATTAATTAAGTTTTACTAATAAATCGATCGTTATTGTTTTTGCGTGTTTTTGCGCTGGCCCATGGACCAGGAGCTCAATGATCAATTTATCCATAGCGTCAATGGAATCTAGTGAATGGTCAATATTATAAAATAACCGTGACCCGTCCGTTTAAGTTGTCCAAAATCTTTATGTTGTCGCCATTAGGGCTCTGTCGATGGTCCAACAGAGTACATTAAAGTACTTAATCGCAATAATTGCAATTGCGTTACTGTACCGAGACAACCATGAACCAATCTTTTGTGTACCTAGGATAAGTCCAAGACTGCATGTTCCAATTAGGGATCGCTTGCCCGTCTTCGTTCTACGTTCCAAGATGTAGATCTATTCAATTGGAGTTCATGGAGTCCAAGTGTTCGTGATCACCTTTCAACGGCACCGAAAAAGTTCCAACTTCCGACTTCCGGAGAAAAGAATCTATGCGAACTTCACAATTGGACCTACCTGTGGATTTAGCCACTGGACCCCCAATTCCACAAATAGACCATCTAGTAAATGACACACACAAACACACACACCGTTCCTCGCTATGTTCTCTTCTCACACGTTTCCACATTTGTTGTTTCTCTTTACTGAACGTTACTCTGTCATCCATTGGATCCTCTCTCTCTCTCTCTGTCTCTGTCTGTTTGCCTCTAGTTGGAGAGTTCTTGGAATGCGGATGCGCACCCTAGTTCTTCTTCCTAGTATCCCTAGACGCTAGAGCAAACTAGATGTTGCACGATCCTCGCAGAGGCTCGCACAAGCTAATCTATCACCCCCCCTATATATGCTCAACTCTTCCCTAGCCTGCCGGCCAGCAGCACCAGACGCTGATCATCGAGGAGTTCGAACCGGACGTGTTCCGGCAGCTGATCGAGTACATCCACACCGGCTGCGTGACGCTGCAGCCGCGCACCCTGCTCGGCGTGATGAACGCGGCCGACTACTACGGGCTGGAGGAGCTGCGCCGGGCATGCGGCGGGTTCGTGCAGTGCTGCATCAACGTGGACACGGTCTGTGCGCTGCTGGCATCGGCCGAGCGCTACATCCAGTACAAGTGCACCAAGAGCCTCGTCCAGAAGGTGCTGGAGTTCGTGGACGAGCACGGCAACGAGGTGCTGAATCTGGGCAGCTTCACGCTGCTCCCCCAGCACGTCGTCCGGCTGATCCTGGCCCGGGAGGAGCTGCGGGCGGACGAGTTCACCAAGTTCCAGGCGGCGCTGATGTGGAGCAAGAAGTACTGCGACTCGAGCCAGAACCCACCGCTGAAGGAGGTGATCGGCAACTTTCTCGAGTACATCCAGTTCCACAAGATCCCGGCCAACGTGTTAATGCGCGAGGTGCACCCTCTGGGGCTGGTGCCGTACTCGATCATTATGAACGCGCTCGCCTATCAGGTAAGGTGTGGGTTCGGATGGTGGGTTGTGGCGTGGCTAACTTGGGTGCCCGGTTTCCTGTTCAGGCAGACCCAGCAAGTGTGGACCCCGGAAAGCTCTCCCCCAACTCCAGCCGAGTAAGGCGGGCCCGCCAGTCGCACGGCCGCTCGATGTCGGTGCAGAGTTCGCTTGACCCGTACGGGTCCAACACGACGCTTAGCTCTAGTGGCAGCAGTGATCCAGCTAGTGGACCACCTCACAGCAACTAACAAAAGCTCAACGGCCCCTCCTCTCCAACTCCAGAGTCGTCCTCCCACCATGGCAGATCGTCGTCGTCGTCCCACCACCACCATCACCACAACCACCAGCAGGGCCAATCCCACCACCACAGCCAGCACCTGCACCAGCCGGGTCAGGGCAGCGGAAGTGGCAGTTCGCGCAGTGGCTCGCAGCTGCCCAAAATCCGGAAGGCCAAATCCCAGAGCTTCCGGACGCGCCGCAGCCCGTCGGAGCGCAGCGCTAAGGGCGGCCACATCTCGCCCTGGAACTCCAACAGCGCCACCATGACCAACAACAACAACAACAGTAGTGGTTGCCGAAGTCCGAGCACCCAGCAACCACCGTCCAGGTCACCGGTCGGCAGTATGACCCACCTCGAGCACCGCAGCTCCATCAGCTCGGCCAAGAGTCCGTGTCTGTCACGCCAGGGGACGCTGCGGTCGTCGCACCGGCGCAAGAGCAGTCTCGGGGCGTCCCTTAACCTAAGCCAGGGACGCCGGAGCCCCGGCTCCGGGATGCTGAATGATCGCAGCCCCTCCGGACGCCCCAAGAGCCCGAACCTGCTGATCACCGACCAGATGTACGCGGCCAGCTTCGATCGACGCTCGCCGACCGCGATGTCCTTCTCGGGCCGTCGCTCTCCCTCCGGTCTGCGATCCCCCTCCGGTCTACGGTCCCCATCCGGACGGCGCAGCCCGCTCGGGTTCGGGAACCTCCAGTCGGAGTACGCGGAACTGCTCCAGAGCCAACAGGAGCGCTTCAGCCCGAACTCACTCAGTAGCCACCAGTCGTACCAGGATCGGCGGACAAGCCCGACTACCATCCACCTGCCACCGGAGCGCAGCCGAAGCCCGGTCGTCGTCGGCGGTGGCTTCGGGTTCCCGTTCGGACCGGGCGGCCGAGAGTCCCGCTCCATGCGCACCAGCCCGACCGCGCTCGGCAACATACCACCGATCACCATCTCGAACCCGTCGGAAACGTACGATATCGTCCAGAAGTCGATCGAAACGGGCCACCACCAGCGCAGTCCCAAGAGTCCCAAAAGCCCCATCCGGCCGGAACCGGGAACTGGACTGCCCGGGGCGGCGGCGGCGTCGGCGTCGGGGTCCTGTTCCAGCACCGCTCCCGAGAAGAAGGAGAAAACGAGCGTCATGAAGGAGATACTGGCGTTCGTACGGAAGCCTTCCTCCTCGTCGTCTACTTCGTCCTCGAAGAAGACGGCGGCAGCTGCGGCCGCCGCAGCGGCAGCTCCCCGGACGAACAAGTTCACGGCCGCGTTCACGCGGACAGTCGAGGCGCCGCTGCTGCGGCAGAGCACCTTCTCCAGCATCCAGCACTCGTCGAGCTGCGCCGGGCGGAACGCGATCACGAAGCAGATGTCGGAGATCGCGTTCGAGCCGATCATGTCGTCGCTAAAGTGGAAGAACGTCGGCTCCAAGATTTCGCTCAAGTCACTCAAGAAACTGTCGCAGGGCGTTAGCGTCGGGATCGGCGGCGGCGGCGCCGGGGCGGACGAGAAGCGCGCAGGACCTCGCTCGGACAAGCGCTCGAGCGGTGACGAGGTGAGCGATCGCGAGAGCAGTGACGGAGTAGTGGCCCCCGCTACCTCCACACCCGCGGACACCGCTTTCGAGATGCTGGAGAGTGTCCACTTCGAGAAGGTCGGCGACTCGTACATCCGGCACGACCAGATCCGGGAGGAGGGCGAAAGCCCTCGCGGTTCCCAGGAGGAGGCCGGCGAGGGCAGCGACGTGGAGGGCGACGCCGGCGATGGGCGGCTGCGGGTGGGTGCCGTGAGCGAGATGAAGAAGTCACTGGAGGCGCTGTTCACCGCCACCCGCCAGCAGCAGCCCGCCGGCAATGACGAGGCAGCGGGCGAAGCGGTGGTGGCGACGACGGCGACGGACGCCATCCAGTGTCCAACGTTCGAGATCGAACCCCCGTCGCGGCGCGCCTCGTTCGATCCGCCCCGGTCGCCGTTCCTGGAGAACCTGCGCAGTCTGAGCGATACGGACCACGAGGGAACGACGACGCAGCACAGCCGAGACTCGGGCGGTGACAGCTTCGAGATGATCGACACCACCGACCGGATGCCGGGCTCGAGCGTGTCCGGCGACCGCCATTCGTCAATGGACACCAGCTTCGACATCTCGCGCTACCAATCGACCAGCTACGAGGACCAGAACTCGTCCTTCGAGCTAGTCGAGCTGGACAGCTCGCAGCGCGGTGACAAGACGTTGTCCCCGTACGATATACGCAAGTCCTCGATCGAGCTGGTCGACGCGGAGACGTTCCAGCGCAGCACCTACCCGGAGGGCCGCAAGTCGTCGCTCGAGACGCACTTTGACCTGGCGGACGGCTACCAGCAGCAGGGACAGCAGGGCCCGGGACCACCGCACCGCTCCGCCAGCCCCCGGTCGGCGTTCTCGGTGACGCGGGCCCCGACCCGGAAGCAAATCTCCGAACCGGGTCGCTGCCGCGAGCCGCTCCACGGACGATCGACGGGAGGCAGTATCGTCGGAGGTCCGGCCGGACTGGCATCTACTTCCGGCGCCGGCGGGGCCGGCACTGGCATGAAGTCGCACCACTCGGCGCCGCATCGTGCCAAGTCACCGCTCTCGAACCAGACGTCGTCCAACTTTAGTTCCCGCGACAGCTACGATTCGATCTTCGAAACGACGCCTCCGCAGCCGCACCAACACCATCACCACCAGCAGTACCATTCGCACTACCATCAGGCGCACGGGAAGGGTCCGCCGCCGGACGGGAAGCAACACTTCCCGCTGGCGCCACCGCGGAAGTCGTCCAACGAGTCGCCACGGTTCCTGTGTACCGATAAGCGCTGTGCCGCCATCTTCGAACCTAGGCCAATGCCGGCAACCGGTAGCGGTGGCGGCGGAGGTAGCGGTGGACCATGCGGTGGTGGATCCGGTGGGCGGTTGTCCTCGTGCTATCTGGACACCTCGAGTGGAAGCGAGTTCGAGCCACCGTCACCGCGGCGAGCCGCCAGTGCCTCGCCGAAGCACACGTTCACGTTCCGGATCGTGCTGAAGAAGGTGGACAGCTCGCCGGACGCGATCTGTCCGTCGATCGAGCGGCGCCAGCTGCGTGAGAAGGCCGAGAGCCGCCACAAGCGGCGTGACAGCCGGCGCAAGAAGCTGCTCGAAATTGGCAAGAGCTTTTAGGGTGCGCGCCACGCGAGGGAACTGCGAAAATCAGCACGCAACACGATTGACCATTGATCGCTTACCTTTCGTAGGTTTCTGTTCAAAATTTTAGAAAGAGCACTACTCGACGTCTTCAGGCAACCCCGGGCAATAAGTATTGGAACCGACAGGACGAGGGACGTCGTGACTGATTGATGGCATCCTGATTCCACTGATAAATGAATCCCGCGTTAAGAACTTGAGGACAACGTTACCCATTTGCTTAATTTTTTTTACACAACGTCATAGTCAAAGTCATGCACAAATTAAGGAATCTGGCAATATTGTCAAACCAAGTAAACATGTTGGTTCTAACGTTGGAACTTATCTATAAATATGTTCTACAAATCGATAACGCTCTACAGTCAATCAATCACGAACTGACCGCCAAACGATCGTTCCGGAGCATTTTTGTCGGTTCCGATACTATTGCCCCGGTCTAGTCTGGACGACGAGGATTAAAGATCACTCAAAGTGCGCAAATCAATCAGTTGCTTCATTTCTTGGATTGAACAATTGATTTCCTGGATTAAAGATGGTTTGCAAAGGCCGAAATTGAAATGAGAAACTCTAAACATATGCAATTTGCTAAATAATAATAACTTTTGCAACTTTTCAATGTGTCATTGAACGAAATGTTCTATACTTCACTTTATATAACAAAAATATTAATATTTCATCGCAGATCAACATTCTACACTTTTTTTCCAACTCATCAGTAAACGTTTGAAGAACACAAAATTCACATTAAATCATATAGTTCAGACCAAGACAGGGTGTGTTTGACACGCAAGCGAAAGTGGCCAAAAACTGAAACGTATCATCCCGGTGGAAGACGGTGGACAAGAATTGAAAAGACTTTTAATCCATTTAATGTCTGCGTGTGCGTGTGCGTGTGTGTGTTTGACACAAAAATCAATTGATCTCTAAAGAAAACCGCGATGCGCGATGCGCATGCTTCCTGCAAACAAAACGTGTTCAAATATATTTATAAAATATACACAAACAACCGATTGTTGCCGATGCAAAGCAAGAGCACAGCAGACACATTTTCAGACCCCTGCAACCTAACCACCGGTCCGGTCGGCCGGTCCGGGACGGACACGGTCGGTGGTCCTCAGGTATACCAAGAGCGGGCCCCGGAGCCCCCGCAAATGGAGAGACAGAGAAACTAAACATTGTTGTAGTGAAAGAAGAACCCTTTAACAGTGAAACAAAAACAACCCGTAAGACTAAACTGTTACAACTGTTGGACCGAAAAAGGCGCATCGCCCAAAACGGTTTGAATTGAAGCAAAACTGGTAACTTTCCTGCAAGCGGCTAGGCAAACATTTACAAGATTAACAATTAAATCAAGTTAGTAGAAATGTTGCAGTTTTTCCATTATTCGTAATTAATCCAATTGTTACACCCCAACGGTGTTGTTGTGCACGCCATTGAGCCCACTTTTCACACACTAGCCTCTTGAAACGTTAAAACGTACGTTAAACCAAATCGATGGTTACTGAGACCGATGGCTGAACCTCTTTGATCGAAAGTGTACCTTAGGTTCGAGGATAAGTTTTGAAGAACAATCGCGTTGCTATCGCACTATCAAAAAGGAAGTAACATGTCTGTAAACGCATTAGAAAACGTACATACTATACTGTCCGGGAACAACTCACTCTAAATTAGCTCTCTCCGTGAGCGCGGATGAACTACAACGCTGGTTTCCTGTAGCAACTACAGACCGTACGAACGGGGGGTGGAGGGACGAACGTATAGCAGCTGCAGGAGTATTAATCTAGAACCATTATGTGTAACACAACAGGACGTTCCATACACATCTCAGGACTGTCATCTGTCATGGAAGTAGGGATAGCCACCAAACCAAACCACGTACTCTGGAGGACTTTGCCCCCGGGGGAGAGGGGCCGTCGTGTATTTGTGCGCCACGTGTGTATGTGTGTGTGTGTTTGTGCGCCAAAGTGCGCCATATTGTCCGTTTTTTCGTACACTGTAGCACGGTCGGTGAGCATCATCGTTAACAGGACTGAACAAAAATCGAGTGGAAGTAGAAGTTGGACCTCGAACGTAATCGGAACAGGAATCACATCAATCGCCCAAAACGATCGTCAAAACATAATCAAACAGTACGTGTACGCGTGTGTGTGTGTCTGTGTGTTTGTATAGGTGTTTGATTATTGTTTACACTTCAATACTCTCTTGCCTGATAATGATCCCTCCCTGAAGCGACCCAGTTCCCGAAAGCAGACAACTGTCTGCGAAGATACTTTAATTTTAATGTTAAATTACTTCTTCAATACTGAGCCCCAAGACAACCCAAGCCAACCCATGGCACGACTGTTCTGAAGCATCCATATCCCTCTGTAGCTCTGTGTGCTTTCATCGCCGGCACCCCACCATACAGTGTCTTGTGAATTCCCCCCACACGAAAGCACTCTTGAGAGAGCATACCTGTGATACCTGATCTGGCCCTGACCGCAACTTCGCATCCCTTCGAATCCTCTTCAACCGATCCACTTGATTCAGAACCTTTTCGATAAGTCGAAGATCATGCATCAACATGGTTCACAGACAGTTCCCTGTAGGCCAACAATCGCATGCCAAACGCTCCAAGCTATTCTAAAAGAAAGTCCTTTAATTGTAGAACCATTGAATAATTCAAGCAGACGCAAAACAGAACAGAACTCACACACTACAGCAGTCCAACTAATTCCGATGTCTACATCCATTTACTCGGTGTATGTTCGCAACTCCAGAAGGAATCCAAAATATATCGATCACAAAACGTGCAAGCCCGGGGCCCGGGTTGTCGTCTTTTCGCTGTGACATTCGAAGCATTGAAAGTGAAAGAAACCAATTTTGGAGAGTGACAACAAATTTGATGTTCACAATTGTACGGTCGAGCGCTCACTGGAAGCAAAGCTTACTGTGTGCCGGTATGCCACACAGCTGGTTGGTGATTCAAAGTAACCGGCGAACAAATCTGTCATTTGCTAGTCCAATTTAAATTTCAAAGTGTCATTTCTATTTTTTTTGTCATTTCAAAATGAATGGGCCACCATCAGAGTTCCGGTGGCGAAGTGGAATGGGGGGATAAAATTGAGCCGTACCAAAAAACAGCGATGTCGCAATCAATTTTCCGTCGCTCCATTATCCGTCAACTGAATCGGCATTAACGTTGGGGAACACTTTTGTGGACAGTACGTCAGCCAACAAACACTGTACACCGTTAGAGCATCGAAAGTGTTTTCCGATAACATACTTGTCACGACAAGTTCAAGAATTTTTATGCTAAAACTAACTTCTAAGTTCCTCAAACTGGAATACCTCATAGAGTACAATCATCGGCGGAAGAATGGTATTGCTTCTGGGGGAACCCCATCATCTGCTGATATCGATTACCGGTTCAAAATGATTGTAATAAAATCGGTCACCCGGACCGGCCCATTACTGATAGCACCCATCGCAAGGCACTCTACGATTCTTGGGGCATTCCTTCGATTTCGCGGGTCTTATCTATCAACTCGCGATCCACGTTGCACAACCACCACAAAACAACGGCATTAATGGCACACTCAAACCCATCCCGCGAATGCTAACATTTAACCTCGATATGCGCGTATCATCAGCGTGCTCCGGTGTTGGTATTTTAGTGAGCCATGAGCCCCGTCGAAAAATGGAACAAAACGGCGAAACCTACGGCGTCGCGAGTCGCAGTTAATCAAAACATTATTGCTCGGCATGTGTGTGCGTTATCTGTGGCCACCTTTCTCTGTGGCAACACCCGGCCGGCGGCGGCGGCGGCGGACGTTATCTGGCGACACCCTTTTTAATCGAATAGCGTCCCGCGAGTTAAGGTAAGTGCCACGCCACGCCACAACATGGTGACGCATAATCGCAACGCAGCCGCGACGACAGGGCCGCGGTCTGAAGGTCGCGGGAACATCGAAAAACTCAAATAAAACCACAAAACTTCGAAATCAATCAAACGTTCTCCTTCTTTTCGAACCCCCTGACAAGGGGCTGGGCACCGGAACTGTGGTCGCGTTGGACACAGCACAGAACACAAGTCTTCCGGTAGGCGGCCGCGACACCGCCGCTAGTTGTTGTGGTTGAGCCGCGTCAAACAGTCGCGTCACGGCTATGCTAGCGAAAGGTTGCGGTTCCGGTGGTTGTTGGTTTTGGTGCCCCGAGGAAAGAAACCCAGTGCCCCGAGGATGCCACTGTTGACGGTGAAGCAACTGTTCTTCTTGCTCGTCTTTTCGCTGATCGGTCTTACGTTCTGGATAACGGTGCTAGAACGTGACACTCGGCAGAATCCCGCCGGACTGCTCGACGGGTTGCTCGGGCAACTTAAAGGAGCCGGCAAACACCAGACAGTGGGAACGGCCCCAGACCAGAGCGCCACAGAGTACGATCCCGATGGAGCCCCGGGCGATATGGGTCTTCCGGTGGTGCTCCCTAGCGATCTGTCGCCGAAGGTCCAAGCGAAGGTGCAGCGTGGTTGGGCTGAGCAGGGTCTCAACGTGTACGTGTCGGACATGATTTCGCTCCGGCGAAGGTTGCCGGATGTGCGCGATCCTTGGTGCCGGGCGGAAGAACAGGCTAGGCGAGATCGACAGATTGGACCCGGCACACTGCCCGCGTCGTCGATTGTGATCGTGTTCTACAACGAGGCTTGGTCGGTGTTGCTCCGGACCGTGCACTCCGTGCTTGATCGCACACCGGGCGAGCTGATCGAGGAGATCCTGCTCGTCGACGATCACTCGCCGATGGAGCATCTTCACAAGCGGTTGGACGAGTACGTGGCCACGCTGCCACGGGTACGTATCATCCGTGCCCCGACCCGGATTGGACTGATCCGTGCGAGACTCCTCGGTGCGAAGGCAGCCCGGTCCGACATCGTTACCTTCCTGGATGCGCACTGCGAGGTGATAGATGGTGAGTCGCCCCCCGAGAATGTCCCTCTTAAGACCAAAGCAACTAACCCCTTAAGGGACCCTCAGGTTGGCTGGAGGCTCTGGTGGCACACGTCGCCCCGAACGAAACGATGATCGCTATCCCGGCGATCGATTGGATACACGAGGACACGATGGCGCTGAACGCACAGAACTCGGTCCGGTACTACGGTTCGTTCGATTGGGGCCTCAACTTCCAGTGGCGTGCTCGGTCGGATCGGCTCGCTAAACCCGCGCCCAACAGCCATCCGGCCGCACCGTACGATACACCGACGATGGCCGGTGGACTGTTTACGATCAACCGGACGTTTTTCGAGCGGCTCGGTTGGTACGACGAAGGCATGGAGATTTACGGTGGCGAAAACATGGAGCTCTCGTTCAAGGCGTGGATGTGCGGGGGCACCCTGCAGATTGTGGCCTGCTCGCGGGTGGCCCACATTCAGAAGCGGGGCCACCCGTACCTGCGCCAGATCAGCGGCGCGTACGGCAAGATCCGTCGGAACTCGATCCGGTTGGCCGAGGTGTGGATGGACGAGTACGCCGACTACTTCTACGACTCGTTCGGTGGCCGCGTGAAGCGCGGGGATTTTGGTGATCTCACCGCACGTCACGAGCTGCGCGCGAGGTTGCAGTGCAAACCGTTCCGTTGGTACCTCGAACACGTGTTTCCCGAGCAGTTCGATCCGAGCCGGGCCGTTACGCGGGGTGAAATCCGATTCGGGGCTGCCGATCGGTCCCATCCAACTTGCCTCGATTGGCCGGCTGAACTGAGGGTGTTACCGTGCCACGGTACCGGTGGCCACCAGCTGTGGTATCTTACGGCCAGTGGAGAGGTAACGCGCGAGGATCACTGTCTCGACTACGACGGGCAGCAGGTGGCGGTGTTTCGGTGCCACGGGATGCGTGGTAACCAGCAGTGGAGCTGGGACGCGGACACTAAGCTCCTGCGGAAGCTGATGTACGAACGGTGTCTCCAGTGGGACGGTGCCGCGTTCCGGCTCGAGACCTGCGATCCGGCCCTGGCGAACCAACGGTGGTTGATGCAAAACTATAACCCCAACAATCTGTGATCTGTGTGTGCCGGAGCCACGTCAGACTCATGACAGTCTGTATAGCACGTTTCATAATCGCGCTAAAGCAGATTCCGGACAGCTACCAGAACTTGGCGTGAGCTCGAACGTACGTTAAATAGACCCTAATCTAACGGTAGATAGCTTATCTCTCCAGTAAACGTTCCATGGCCCAAAGTGTAAACCTTACCACCTTTTTGGATGGGTGTTTCATTTTTACTGTAGCGATGATAGCCTATTCGGGACGTGCCAATTCCGGAGGGCACGATTAAATAATCGAGCCACCAGTTGGATCATAAAACTTGGGAAAGAACTTTCAATGACTCGCGTGACACATGCGCCGAGCAGGAGCAGACAATCCTGCCACATTGTTGTCTGCCCTGGACGGGTCTGCGTGGAAAGTGTAAGCAACCAGGTGCGGAACGCGATTGTTGGCAAGTTCGGTGAACATAACTGGCTACTTTCATCAGCCACTGAAGTCGCTCGTGACGTGTCGTGCGTTCTGCCGATAAGCCAACATGTTGTGTGTCTATCACAAACATGGCCCAGTGTACAGGCGAGCTCGTAATCAACGGCCCGTTATCCTCCCGCGGCACCGGGACAGCAGATAAAACGGCACGATTGATAACGCAACCGTTGACATTTCTCGATGGCGAAGTACCTTCACCGGGCTACCACCACCACCGGTCATCGAAGTCAGTGTTGAATCGTTTTCGTGCGCACACCATGTACGGCGTAAGTTACGGACCTCCGCAGCAGAAAGAAAGTCACACCATTTCGTTAACCTGTCCCCGTTTTGTAGGCAAAACTACTCTCCGCCCGGCGCGATCTCTGCTTGGCGGCGATTGTGGCCTGCTGCCTGCTGGCCCTGTACCTCTACCACAACCAGCTATCGGAGCGGCTGGCCACGCTGGAAGAATTCCGAGCCGGACACGAGAACCAGGAGCGCACTCGGAAGCTCTACGATGAGCCTTTTGCGATCCCGGAATATGAAGCGGTCCCGTACGATCGGCTCTACACGCCAGCGCCGCAGGACGATCGGAGTGCCCGGCTACCCGGTGACATGGGCGAACCGGTGACCCTACCGAAAAACGTTTCGGAAGAGGTCGAGCGGCTCGTCAAACAAGGCTACACGGAGCAGGGACTGAACCAGTACGTCAGTGATCTGATCCCCGTGCGCCGCCGGTTGCCGGACCTTCGGGATCCGTGGTGCACGGAGGCCGATCGATTGCGTCCGGCACTGCCGAAGGTGTCGGTCGTGATCGTGTTCTACAACGAGGCCTGGTCAGTGTTGGTCCGGACCGTACACTCCGTGCTCGATCGAACACCGAGCGCCCTGCTCGGTGAGATCATTCTGGTGGATGACTTTTCCAGCTTGCGTAAGTGACTGCCACACGGATCCGCACCCCTTAGTGGCTCACTGGTTCACCTTTCACCCTCACCCCTAGTGTAGCGCATCTCAGGACGCAGCTGGACGAGTATTTCAGTGGCTACCGGCAGGTGCGGATTCTGCGAGTTCCGCAGCGTCTCGGGTTGATTCGTGCGCGTATGCACGGGGCCCGCAGTGCGTCGTCTGATTTTCTCACCTTTCTCGATGCGCACTGCGAGTGTATGGTGGGGTGGCTCGAGGGTCAGCTGGATCAGGTGGTGCGTGATCCGCGGACGATCGCGCTGCCCACCATCGACTGGATCGACGAGCACAACCTGCGGTTGGTGAGTGACAAGGCACCCGTGTTCTACGGTGCCATGGGCTGGGGACTGGACTTTCGGTGGCGTGGCCGCTGGGACCGACTGCACAAGCCGGACAACAAGCTGGAACCGTTCGCGACGCCCGTCATGGCCGGCGGTCTGTTCACGATCCACCGGAAGTTTTTCGAACGGCTCGGTTGGTACGACGACGGGCTGGACGTGTACGGGGGCGAGAACATTGAGCTGTCGGTGAAGGCGTGGATGTGCGGCGGTCGCCTGGTGACCGTTCCGTGTGCCCGTGTCGCTCACATCCAAAAGACTGGCCATCCTTATCTGAGGGTAAGTGGAGTGGAGGTTTGTAGGTGACCCCACCGACGGCTAATACCGCACTTTCTCTCTCTTTGGTAGGGTGTGAAAAAAGACGTCGTCCGTGTGAACTCGGTGCGCGTGGCCGAAGTGTGGCTCGACGCGTACGCCCAGGTGCTGTACGATCTGTTCGGTGGGCCACAGTTCCGCGGCAGCTACGGTGACATCTCGGAGCGTAAGGAGCTACGGGAAGCGCTCCACTGCAAAGACTTTCGCTGGTACCTGGATACCGTATTTCCTGAACTGGGCGAAGATCTCACCAAGTACCGGCCGGGACACGGGGCGCTCAAGAATGAGGCGCTACAGAACGCGGCGGAGCCGCACTGTCTCTCGTACCAGGTGCCACAGCCCCTGATGAACGTGTGTCGCGATGGGGACTCCAAGCAGCACTGGGTGGTTAATGTGTACGGGGAGATTAGCAACCAGAACCGGTGTCTGGACTACGATGGAAATACGCTCACGCTGTACGGTTGCCACAAGGGGCGCGGGAACCAGGAGTGGCAGTACAATGGCACCACGTACCAGTTTGAGCACGTCAAGCATAAGGCCAAGTGTTTGGCGATCGACCGGGGTACCAAGAAGCTGCGCATGGAGCCGTGCGATGCTGGCCAGGAATCTCACCGATGGCACTACCCGCCGTTAGACTTTAGTGGGTAATAAGCTGGTTACTCTATATTTTGTCCCCTTCTGTGTCCATACGTTTCATGTGATGGTCCATCCCATTCCATCCAGAAAGGCAGTGAGTCCATTACAAAATCTACACCAAAAAGGGCCAAATTCGACTGTTAGTGTTATGATTGCCATAGTTTATGGGACTGAACTACACTCTGTCAACTTTCTATAGCCGCACCCACGTTTTCACCGTATCTTCGAAACGGTCTTTCCGATTCAACTTCTGCTTTTGGGATTTTTTTAAGTAGGCAAAATTATGAATAAAACCATTTGGTTGGATTGAAGTTTCATGATTTCTAGCTTTTTATCGACCAAATACGATATAGGCACTGTCAACTTTCTATAGCCGCACTTCGAGTTTTGCTTCCGAGAGTAGTTTTCATAACGAGTTTTGCCAGTGAATTACTTAAATATGCCAAAAGGAAGTGTTCTAAGTAAAAAAGAAAAAGGATTGATAGAGGCATATAGGCTGGAGAGTGTTGCTATTCGAGAAATGGCTCGAAGAATAAAGAGATCCAATAAAGTGATCGGTAATTAGTTAAAGGATCCTAAACGGTATGCAACTGTGCAATGTACTCTGAAAAAAATCAAGATGTCGATGAGAACCAACTGAAACATTGTTAAATTGGCGTCAAATTCGACAATATCGCTATCAAAAATCAAATCTACACTGAATCTGCCAGTGAGTAGGGAAGATTTTCGCAAGGTTTTGCAAAACAGCCCGAATATAACTCGAGCAAAAATGATCAAGGCACCAAATCCAAGCCTACTACACCAATAAAAACGTGTAGAATTTGCTAAACTGAACATGGAACGTCGGTGGGACATGGTATCTTTCGGTTTTCTTCTGCTCTTTCAAGAGCATATTTTGTATCAAAAGAACCTATTCCGTTTTCTGGTTTTTTCGTATAGGTGATCTTTTCTGATGAAAAAAAGGTTAATTTGGATGGGCTTGATGGTCTAACAGGCTACTGGCGAGATTTACGCAAAGATCCAGAGTACTTCTCAACCCGTAACTTTGGAGAAGGATCTCTGATGGTGTAGTTTGAGTTTTGCTCTGCGGGCAAGCTCAGTCTGGCTTTTACATCTTGTAAAATGAATTCTAACGACTACATCCAGATTCTAGAAGATGGTCTGATCCTGTTTACAGCTGAAAACCGCTGAAAAAATTAGTTTTTCAACAAGATAATGCTAGCATTCACACCAGTTCGATAACTCGAACATGGTTTGCTACCCATAAAATCAATTTGCTTAGGTGGCCAGCGCGAATTCCGGATCCAAATCCAGTTGAAAATGTCTGGGGAATATTGGTTAGACAAATTTATGCGGATAGGAAGCAATACAGCTCTATTAATGAGCTTAAAGCATCCATTTTGGAAGCTTGGGAACACATGGACCGAAAAATATTGAAAAACCTGGTAAACAGTATGACAAACAGAATTTTCCAAGTCATTCAGCGATCAGAGAAGCCAACTGACTATTAATCCTCATAATAAATACTGAGACTTGAAAAAAATCCACGCATATTGATCATTTTATTAGGTGCGGCTATAGAAAGTTGACAGTGCTTATATCGTATTTGGTCGATAAAAAGCTAGAAATCATAAAACTTCAATCCAACCAAAAGGGTTTATTCATAATTTTGCCTACTTAAAAAAGTCCCAAAAGCAGAAGTTGAATCGGAAAGACGGTTTCGAAGATACGTTGAAAACGTGGGTGCGGCTATAGAAAGTTGACAGAGTGTAGGAGCTCTGTTGGCTTACTAGAAGCATCACGAGCGGGAAGTAGGTCACACTTTGGGATGCAAAGTTAAACAAAAAGCCGTCCCAAAAGTACAAAGAGAAACTTTAGTTAGAGTAAAGCAATGTAATGGAGAATGTATGGAAAGTCAGTTAATACATGAAAGTAAAATACATATAACCTATATTCAAAACATCTGCACAACTACTGCGTTGTTCAATAAGTTTTGAGCTTCGATAAGAAAACCGCAATTTTATGGTCTACACTTTATCATTCAGTATGGTCTCCCTGAACATCAATACACTTGTTCCAAAGAGAT
Source organism: Anopheles cruzii (assembly GCF_943734635.1). Taxonomy (NCBI): domain Eukaryota; kingdom Metazoa; phylum Arthropoda; class Insecta; order Diptera; family Culicidae; genus Anopheles; species Anopheles cruzii. The sequence continues at coordinate 27,376,374 of NC_069144.1, forward strand.
TTCAATTTATGAATTCCATCCCTGTGGTGAGAATCTGTAAAGACTACAAAATACAATTCTACACTTCATATGACCTCATCATTTGATGAAAAAAGCATTCCACGCATGCATTTTTAAGGTCTGGAAACAGATGGAAGTCGCTAGCTAAGGGTTGCTGGTGAATACGTTGGAATAAGTCTGATGAATACGTTGGATGCTCCAACAATTCGAACTAATCGGATTCGGAATTTATTGTTTTACCAGCTTGCAAGTATTCCACAAACAAAATTCCTTTCGCATCCCAAAAAACTAATGCTAACACCTTCTTTACCGACTACTGGACAGGAACTCATTTCGAAGCCGAAGAACCAGGTTCACACCACTCTTTAGCCTCTTGTTTTGACTCAGGGTCATGGTGATAGACCCTTAAGTTTCATCCATACTGGTAAGTCGAAGCACAAAATCTACTTTATCCTTTCAAAAAAGTTCTAAATGAAGCCGAGAAAGTTGCACTCGAAGGCGTTTTTGTTCCATTTTTAGCGAATGCGGCACCCATTTTGCAAACAGCTTTCAGGAACCTAAAACTTAAATCCAAATATTGGTTATACTGCTCAATAAGATGGCTAGACCTTATACTAATTCTCTTTCAGTCACTCCACGATTTTCTAATACGAAATCTTGCATTTTTCCTACAATTCCGCCCTCTGTTACTGAAGCTCAAAACTTATTGAACAGCCTGGGGTACTTATCGATCCGTGTGATACAAGAACAAAAAACTCCAATAGAATTAGGTTACCAAAAAGTCCCTTTTTCCGTGGCAATGGTAAGTGCGTAAGTTGCACAAGCTGTTCACACATCACACTGGCGTTAAATGGAACGATCAAACGATCGGGTTCGAACCTCTCAAACCAACGCCGTCAGCTAACCGTTCCCACAACACACACCGAAACCGAACCGGGCATAAAAATCACCATAAGCTGGTCGGACAAAGACATCGGAGATTGCCGGGCGTCGATACGAGTGTACGTACGTGTTCCGAGTTCCAACATGTAAATCCGCTGTTGTTACAACTGTTTCCGCTGGTTGGTCAAGAAAGCTGTGCAAACGTCTGCCGCGACTAGTTTTGTGGTGTGTTGGTGGTGTTGACCCGCCTTCGTTAATCGCTGTTGTCACTTTTTTAAATATCTTCTAGTAGAGGCGCGTGAGGCACCCTGTGCCGAGCCTCGGTCCCTTATCATGCGCAGCTCACTATCGAGCGCTCTATCGCGCGGTACCGTCGTTTGTAGTACGATATCGTCCTCCGTCCACGGGACTTGCGCTCGTGCTACCGTGTTATAAACTGACCTGTCCGTCACCAGGCACGGGGACCCTCAGTTCGCAACGTGCACTGCCAGCATGCGGCATGCGGTGCGTATCGGTTCCGCACGCTTCACCGTCCCGAGACGCTCCGTCCTGACCGTGCTCGTGCTGGGTCTGGCAACGTTCGGCCTGGTTTTCTTCTACCTTCCGTACAACGTCAGTGTGTCGCTAACATCGAAGCTGCTGCTTGCACCGGTCGAAGACGAAGGATCGAATCAGCCGGCACCTCTGTCCGGTGGCGATGTGGCACCAGACGTGACAACCACCGAGGTGGCCTTGACGCAGGCTACGGAGCAGCCCAGTGGCAATGGATCTCGCGCTGTTCCGGAGGAAGCGCCGAACCCGAAGGATCAGGGTTTCCGGTTCACCTACACGACCCTCGGGTTGGATCCACGGCTACCGGTGCCTCCCGGGGATATGGGTGAGGCGGTGAAAGTGAATCTCTCCGACCCCGAGATCGCCGCGATGATCGGCGAGGGTATGAAGCGCCAGGGCTTCAATCAGTACTCGTCCGACATGATGTCCGTGCGGCGCCGACTTCCCGAGATCCGTGATCCGTGGTGCGCGGAACCGGGCCGCTTTCTGGCCAATCTTCCGGCGACGTCGATCGTGATCGTGTTCTTCAACGAGGCGTGGTCGGTGGTGCTGCGGACCATCCACTCCGTGCTGGACCGGTCACCGCCCCAGCTGATCAAAGAGATTGTGCTCGTCGACGACTGTTCCTCGTTACGTGAGTAGAGAGTCGCATGTGTTTGTGTGTGGTATATTGGTTAAGGCAATCCAGCCACCGTTCGTTTTTCGTTTCCGCAGCCAACTTAAGGGCCGAACTGGATGAGTACTTTCGGCCGTACCAAAAGGTGCGCGTAATCCGGGCGCCGAAGCGGTTGGGACTGATCAGGGCCCGGATTTTCGGTGCCAAAAACACCACCGCCGACCTCATCACGTTTCTGGACGCACACGTCGAGTGTACCGTCGGTAAGTACTTTCTGTGATCCCTCTGGGTTTCAAGTTCTTCACCTGCAGGACCACCGTTGTTTCGGTTCGTTCGCAGGTTGGTTGGAGGCGCTGATCGATGTCGTAGCCCGTAACGCCACGACGATCGCCATCCCGACGATCGACTGGATCGACGAGAAAACGATGGCGCTCATCTCGGACAAAGCGCCCATCTTCGTCGGGGCGTACGATTGGGACCTCAACTTTGGCTGGTGGGGTCGCTGGTCGCTGCACAAGAAGTACGAGAACAAGATTGTGCCCTTCGATACGCCCGCGATGGCCGGTGGGCTCTTTACGATCCAACGAGCGTTCTTCGAGCGGCTCGGCTGGTACGACGAGGGATTCGACATTTACGGCATCGAAAACATTGAACTGTCGATCAAGAGCTGGATGTGCGGCGGGAAGATGGTCACGGTGCCTTGCTCGCGGGTCGCGCACATCCAGAAGGCCGGCCATCCGTACCTGAACAACGAGAAGAGGGACGTGGTACGGTCGAACACGATCCGGCTGGCCGAAGTGTGGATGGACGAGTATAAGCAAGTGATCTTTGACATCCACGGCATACCGCACTACCTGGAGGACGAGTTCGGCTCGGTCGCCGAGCGGAAGGCGGTCCGCGAGCGGGCCAACTGCCGAGACTTCCGGTACTACATCGAAACGGCGTTCCCCGAGATGCACAGTCCGTTCATCGAGGGTTCGTTCCGGGGTGAGATTCACAACACCGTCCTGGGAGATGGTATGTGCCTCGAGTGGCGCTCGGCCGAGGCGTACCTCGGAATGTCAGCGTGTGACGGGAAGCAAAAGACCCAGTACTGGACGCACAACTACTACGAGGAGCTGAACAGCTACCGGAACTGTATCGACTTCACCGGCAGCTATCTCGGCGTGTACGGGTGCCACCGGGGCCGGGGCAATCAGGCGTGGAAGGTGCACAAAGACACGGGTCTGCTGGAGAGCGTGAAGTACTCCAAGTGCCTGGCGCTCAACCTCGAAACGAACACCACGCTGAAGATGGAGGAGTGTGATGCGAAGCGGGATGCCCAGCGGTGGATCCTAAACTTCACCGTAATCGACGTGTCGCCGTTCAAAGGCAGTCGCTAGAAGCGCACGGTCACCGTTTCCTGGCCACTAATCTCGTGCCGGGGTGGCCCGCGGTTTAGCTACGGCATATCTCAGAGCCAACCGACGCCGTGCTCTATATAACCTCCCAAAAGCGCCCTAGCTGAATCGATAGCCGCCGCTTATCTGGCTGATAAAACCGGCTCGATTGCACCGTTACTCAGTGTTGTTGTTTGTTGTAGGCGACCACGTTTTACAACGTGGCCAACCCAGGCCGACCACCTATCGCGGGTGCTTCGCTCGGTCCAGATCCAAGTGGCCGTTTTAAAGGTGTCCGAAAGCGACTCCTACTGAAACTCTATTTATAGGCTAACGACTTCATCCCCTCCGAGAGCGCACCACCGTGATCTTATCGGTTGAGAACTAGCGGAGGACGTGCATTCCAGTTCAGCTCATGACAATCACCTTGTAAATAAAGCCATTAAGTGATGATGAAACCCTGAAAAACGCCTATTTCTGGTACTTCGTTAGCCGGTCAAGGTCACACGTTTCCCGCTGCCTTCGGCAAAAAGAAAAGTTGCTATTTTTGTCGGGCTGACCCGGTCCAGTATCGGCCGGAAATGCTTGTGTTTGCAAAATTGCTCCACCAACGCAAAATGAGGCATACAAAGCAAAAATCGCGAAACGGAACTCGAGCCCAATAGATAACGCCTGCAGTCGGTGTCATTTTTGCACATCGCTTCAAACGGACACCAGACTGTCGTCCGCGGGACGATAATGGGCAGATAAAATGAAACTAGAAACGGTGGTCCAAATACCGAACAGCGGGCGCCCTCTTTAATTGATGACGATGTGTACCGCGTTCCTTATCGGACAGTTCAAGTGGGTGGTCGGTGACATGAGGGTTGCGCTTCCATGATTGATTGGATTTGAAGCGTTCCCTTGAGCTACGCCGCTCCGGAAGCGTTCGACGGGCGGAAAGAGACCACGCAGTGAACTCATTCTTCACTAAACAGTTTGGGATAATCTTGACTGGCCGTCGAATCATTACTTTCACTCCAAATGGCCACCACACTGTCGCGTCTGATAAAATGGACAAAGCATGTGTACCTTATGCTCTCGGGCGATACCGCAGAATGGCTATGCTGGGTCACGTTCACTCGCTATCGCTCGTTCGGCTATTTAGTGTCACAGTTATGCGGCGTTGGAAGTGACTTCGTGTTGAGGCCATTCGGAGAGTTGGTGAGGATCGAAGCAGGCTTCAGGAAACAGATCCACCAAGTGATCATCAATTTCACTTACTTTCGCCATAATCTGTTTTTGCCCTGACCAATGTGATCTTGCTTCTGCTTGACATCTTTTTCCTCAACTATGAGAAGTTCTTTAAAAATTGAATAATTAAACATAATACGTAAAATGTCACAAACTGTTAACCGGGACCTTTCGTGATCCCACGTATTTCATTCGTGAAAAAGTGGACCCCGTAACATCGAACCATCATGCGCAACAACCCAAGTCAACCACTTCTGGCCCAATTCTACACCGGTGTCAAACAAACTTTCTATCACCGGTTTCAGTCTTGAGGCCGAACAGCTGTGCCAACAGGCGGTAAAGAAACACCTCACATTGTGTCGATGCAGCACCGCGTGAAAGGTACTCAGTTCAGGGCGTGCATCTGAAAACTGTTCAATATTCATGGAGCGCGGCGGTGAGGGGGCCGCCACGATTCTTGGTACCCCGTTTTGCAACCGCGACCATCGCGATTCGGAGTCTCCAACAGCCTCCATTGACGCCTCGAGAGCCGCCTTGACACGATGCGCAAGAGCAACCGCAAAACTTTCGCGATAGCCCTGTGTTTGCTGACCCTGCTGGGGTACCTGCTCCTGAACGTGTTCTACAGTGGCACCGGTGACGCGCGACGTGACCACAATCTTGTGCCAAAAATTAGTTACCAGACTGTGGGCAATGAATCTGTCGCGACCGTTCGTACATCGTCGTCGTCGATCGGTACGACGCTGTTCAAGTTTGTCTACAGTACGCTCGGGCTCGATCCACAGGATTCGACTCCACCGCCGGGTGACATGGGAAGTGCAGTGACTAACGATCTCAACGATACGGAAGTGGCCCGATTGGTCGAGCAAGGTCTGTGGGATCAGGGTCTAAATCAGTACTCGTCCGATCTGATGGCTGTGAGACGAAGGTTGCCCGAGGTACGGGATGCCTGGTGCCGGGAACCGGGCCGTTTTCCAGCGAACCTTCCGCCAGCATCGATCGTGATCGTGTTCTACAACGAGCCGTGGTCTGTGTTGGTGCGCACCGTACACTCCATCCTGGACCGCTCGCCACCGGAACTGATTCACGAAGTGTTGCTCGTTGACGACTTCAGTTACCTACGTGAGTGGCACTCGAGTGGCAACATCTATCACGAAAAGGGTGGCTCATGATCGACATTCTCCTTTTTAGCACACCTCAAGACGCAGCTGGACGACTACTTTGCCCCCTTCAGCAAGATACGCATTATACGGGCACCGAAGAGGCTAGGTTTGATCCGTGCCCGAATGCTGGGAGCTCAAAGTACGTCAACGGAGCTCATCACATTCTTGGACGCACATGTAGAAGTTACCGTAGGTTTGTACCGGCCTTACGCAGCGAGTAGCGATCGAGACAGGTAACAGATATTCTAACTTCTGACACTTCAGGCTGGCTCGAGGCGTTGCTAGATGTGGTGGCTAACAACTGGACTGTCATTGCCTTGCCCACGATCGATTGGATCGACGAACATACGATGCGCTATCGGTCCGGGGAAGCACCCGCGTTCATCGGTGCGTACGATTGGGATCTCAACTTTGGCTGGTGGGGCCGATGGTCGATGAAAAAGCAGTACGAAAACAAGATGGTGCCGTTCGATACAGCCGCCATGGCAGGGGGACTGTTTGCGATCAATCGGACCTTCTTCGAGCGGCTCGGCTGGTACGACGAGGGATTTGACATTTACGGCATCGAGAACATCGAGCTGTCGATCAAGAGCTGGATGTGCGGCGGGAAGATGGTCACCGTGCCGTGTTCGCGCGTAGGACACATCCAAAAAACGGGTCATCCGTACCTATCGAAGGAGAGCAAGGACGTGGTCCGCGCGAACTCGATCCGCATGGCGGAGGTGTGGATGGACGAGTACAAAGGTATCATTTTCGACATCTACGGCATTCCGCGGTACTCGGAGGAAGAGTTCGGTTCCATTGACAGCCGGAAGGCCGTACGGCAGAGTGCCGGATGTGAGCCGTTCCGGTACTATCTGGAAAATGCGTTCCCCGAGATGCACAATCCACTGGTGCCGGGAGCATTTCGGGGGGAGGTACACAATGGGGCGCTCGGTAACGAAACCTGCTTGACGTATCGGACCGATCGCTACTTCATTGGCATGGCACCGTGCGATCATCTGGAGAAGAGTCAATTCTGGACGCACAACTACTACCAGGAGCTGAACAGCTATCGCAACTGCATCGATTCGAACGATGATGGGCGCATTGCCGTTTATCCTTGCCACCGGAGTCGCGGAAATCAGGCGTGGAAGTACCTGGTGGAGAGCCAACAGATACGGCGAGCGTCGAACGATACGCACTGCCTTTCGGTGGATCTTAAAACGAACGTTAGTTTGATTATCGAGGCTTGCGACGCGACGCTAGCGCAGCAAAAGTGGGAAGTCACGTTTGTCCACCTGGATGTGTCGATGTTGATTGAAGTACAGAAGTCAGTATGAACATGCGTGCAGAATGGAACAGAGAGGACCACAAACGAATGCCTTCTTGTCTGGACTGTCCCATCCCTATCACTTTCTGTATTTAAACACGTGCCAAAAACCCGCCAACAACAATAAATGCCTGTTCCACCTGAAAGGCCTCCATTGTTCAAAACGACAGATGATCGTACGTTCATTTTATCTATTACGTCATCCGGTTGTTGGACGTATCGCCATCACGGTTGGTACGCACGGTTTCAGAAAAGACATACAGCTCGCCATGGCTGCAACACACTTTTGGTGCTGCGCTTTGAAAGTTCTGGTGGCGATCCTTATCTTCGCGAACGTGCTTTACTATCGGTTCAGTGACTGGTACTACGTCACGGTTTTGACCAATGGCCCTTCGCAAAAGATATCGTTCTTCGGCAGGCAAGACGCTGTAAACTATTCCTCACTCCCTGGCCATTTGGGGTCCGCGGTGGAGTTTGATTTTTCGGACCAAGCGATAGCGTCTCTCGTGAGCGGAAGCATCGAGCGTTACGGATTCAACGAGTACGCCTCGGCGTTGATACCCCTCCGCCGGGTGCTGCCAGATCTTCGCGATCCATGGTGTGAAGGTGACCGTGTGCAGCGCCAACGGCTGCCCCCGACGGCGATCGTGATCGTGTTCTACAACGAACCGTGGTCTGCGCTACTTCGGACCGTGCACTCGGTGCTCGATCACTCGCCGGTCGAACTGGTCCAAGAAATTGTGCTCGTTGATGACTTTTCGTCTTTCCGTAGGTTTCCGTAGAAGACATTTTCGAGCGGAAACAATCAAGTGACGTAATGGCTTTCCTTTGGACAGCTTTTTTGCAGAACGAACTCGAAGAGTATTGGCGTCCGTATCCGCAGGTTCGCATCATTCGTGCTCCCAAGCGGCTGGGATTGATCAGGGCGAGGATCCTGGGAGCCAAGAGTACCAGGGCTCCGTTACTCACGTTTCTGGATGCGCACGTTGAGTGTACCACCGGGTGGTTGGAGCCGTTGCTAGATCAAGTGGATCGCAATGAAACTACGATCGCCGTGCCACTGATCGATAGAATCGATGACAACGATCTACAACTTATCGTGAACGTGTCGTCCCAACTGGTTGGTGCGTTCGAATGGGACCTCAACTTTGGCTGGTGGCAACGTTCGATGTTGCCAGCCCGAAATTCGGTCGACCGTGCTCCGTACGAACCCTTCGAGTCACCGGCGATGGCAGGCGGTCTATTTTCCATTTCACGCCGCTTTTTCACCCGCCTCGGTTGGTACGATGAAGGGTTCGGTGTGTATGGTATGGAAAACGCCGAACTGTCCATCAAAAGCTGGATGTGCGGAGGACGCATAGTGGCCGTGCCCTGTTCACACGTCGCACACATACGCAAAAGTTCCCATCCGTTCATCGGAGCGGCGCAACAGAATGTTACGTTCCTGAACTCGGTTCGCGTGGCCGAAGTCTGGATGGACGAGTACAAGCGGGTCGTGTTTGACGCGAACGGCATTCGGCGATACACGGAGGAGCTGTTTGGATCCGTGGCCGATCGGAAGGCAGTTCGGGCTGGTGCCGGGTGTCGCACGTTTCAGTACTATCTCGAGCGGGCCTACCCAGAAATGCCGTCACCGATTGTCCCGGGACAGTTCCGTGGCGAGGTTCGCAATGCGGCGCTTGGTAATGGAACGTGCTTGACGGTGCGTTCGCTGGGAAACACACCCACCATGGAAGATTGCGGTCAGCAGAAACCAGCACAGTTTTGGGCCCACAACTTCTACCAGGAGCTCAACAGTTATCGACGATGTTTGGAAGCAGAACCTGTTCTGAAGATCACAGCATGCCACCGCCATCGCGGTTCACAGGCGTGGAACTACAATCCGGATAGCATGCAACTGCGGAGTATCCCCAAGCAACAGTGTCTTTCGATAGTCAGCGTGACAGATAACCGCACGGAATTGACATTGGAACCGTGTGAGGAACACAAACTGGCACAGCAATGGTACGCACAGCTGACGGAGTACGGGTTTTGGAAACAACTTCAATAAAGCCAACGTTCAGCAACCGTTCGCGTATAAATATTCGCGTACTGCTGTACTCCTTCAAAAATGAAAGACGAAGAGCTACGGTGCATTATCAGCAGTTTGGTGCATCATCAACAGTTTGGTCCAAGGCAGACGTGAGCCAAGAAATGTACCCGTCAGGCGATATGGGCTCACCGGTGCTGCTCCACCAAAGGGACCCCGAAGCAGTGGAAATGGTTAAATTGCTGCTGGATCACCCTCCGACCAGTCTACAGCACGAGATTCCGTGCGGATCTATGTAAAAGATTGTTTAAACGCTAGATTTTAAATTCAAGATCCATTGAATGATTGAATGAAAAATTATTAATTGATGAAATAGAAAGAAACATCGATAACTAATTTGCACATCTTGCGCCGCACCAGCGTATTGAAGTAGTCCGCAGAAATAAGTTATCTGCCTTAATCTAAGTTACCTGTGAGCTGTGACAAACATCGTGTGGTGATTTCATGCAACAACCGTAACGTAACTTCTTCCACCGATTCGAACGTAGTGCACTGTAACGAAAGGTAGGCGATGCCATGTGATTCAATGTCGAAACCACAAAAAAAAACAGACACTCGCTCCGTTACCATCCGGATCGTGTTGAATAACGTGCCATTGTTAACGGCAGTGTTACGTAGGTGCACGCATTCTTAGCTACCAAATTAAGCGGTGGATTCAAACAACGTTACGTCATAAAGAGCTTGTTGAGCTCGTATCAGGATCAAGCACAGCTGAAGGAACAATTTCCTGGCTTGCATCTCTGCAGATGTGTCATAGAATAAACGTCCGTCGAAACAGATGCCAAAGGCAAGTAGTTCGGAGTCGACAAAGACGGACGGTGCAGCAGTTTAGTTTTGTTGATCATGCTTAACAGACGATACACACGCTATTTACTGTCACTGCTGGCTTACCTTTCGCTGTTCTCCATAGCGCTACACTTCTACAAGCTGTACCTCAGCAGTTTGCGATGTGCGGATCGTGCGTTAGGTATGGAACGCAAATGAAACAAAACGGAAAAGAAACTCTCGTCTAATAACAACGGGATCTCGCTTAGCTGATCGTCCCGGCGATATGGGACAACCCGTGCGAATAGAACTGACGAACGAGACGCAAATGCTGGTGAGTGAAGGATTGCGCACTCTGGGCTACAACCAATACGCTTCCGATCTAATGTCCCTTCGGCGACGCCTGCCGGACTTACGGGCTCCGTGGTGTAGAAAACAAACTCCACTCCCCGCTAATTTACCACCAACATCCATCGTGATCGTGTTCTACAACGAGGCCTGGTCTGTGCTGTTGCGTACGGTACACTCGATACTCGATCGTACGCCCGACCGCTTGATCGAGGAAATTGTGCTAGTGGACGATTTCTCAACCGCCGGTAAGCCTATGTTACCTATGCAACGGAAAGGATTGACAATGGCAGGTCAAATTCGTAGGTCATTTGAAAACTCGTCTGGATGAGTATTTCATGAGCAATCCCAAAGTGCGCATCTTGCGCGCCGATCGAAGGTTGGGATTGATATCGGCCAAAGTGCTGGGCGCGAAAGCAAGCACGGCCAGCGTTATCACCTTTCTGGATGCACACGTTGAGTGTACGGAAGGTGCGTAGCTATCCCAACTCTTCTTTAAAAGCAGCAGCTAAAATACGATTCTTTTGCAGGATGGTTAGAGCCGTTGCTGAGTGAGGTGGCCAGTAACTTGACCACCATTGCCATCCCGACGATCGATCGAATCGATTGCTACACAATGCAGCTGGACAAGGATAGTGCTCCGGCGCTGATCGGAGCCTATCAGTGGGATCTTAATTTCGGGTGGTGGCATCGCACTGCTATGCACAAGCAGTACCCCCATCGGTACGTTCCGTTCGACACACCCGCCATGGCAGGGGGACTGTTTGTCATCGATCGTCGCTTCTTCCGACGGCTCGGTTGGTACGACGAAGGGTTCGAAATGTACGGCATCGAAAACATCGAACTGTCGATCAAGAGCTGGATGTGCGGTGGCCGAATGGTTATTGTGCCCTGTTCTCGCGTTGCACACATCGAGAAGGCTTCCCACCCGTACCTGAACAACGTCGGGAAAGATATAATCTTCAAGAACTCGGTCCGGCTGGCCGAAGTGTGGATGGACGAGTACAAACAGGTGATGTACGACGTGTACGGTATTCCCCGTTACTTCGAGAGCATTTTCGGTTCGATCGAGGATCGAAAGGTGCTGCGACAGCACGCGGCGTGCGGTACGTTTCGTGGTTACATCGAAACGGTTTTCCCGGAGATGATGAACCCGTTTGTGACGGGTGCTTTTCGCGGCGAAGTACGCAATGCCGCACTGCCTCACAATCGCTGTTTGACACGCGTGTGGGCTACCGGCCAGCTTACGATGGACGTTTGCGATGGAGCAGAACAACAGCAATATTGGACGCACAACTTTTATCACGAGCTAAACAACTACTCCTTTTGCCTGGAGGTTGCAGACGGAAAGCGTACGCGATCGGCGGTGCGCGTGAAACGGTGCCATCGGGAAGAACTAATGGGCAACCAACGATGGCAGCACTTGGTTACGACCGGACAGATAAGAAGCGAAAAGAACGGTCAATGTCTTGCAGTAACAAAAGGCAATCCGGTGATTATTACTTTGCAACCTTGCGACTCTTCGAGGAGCAATCAAAAATGGATTGTCAAGTTCGTTAAGCTGGACGTGTCGGTATTCCGGCACCACTAAAAACGGCAGTTAGCATCTTCAGTCGTGCGTTTGCTCTCACTGTTCACAAAAACGTAATAAAATAATCAATCTGAACTTACCGTGATTGTCTCTGGTGACGTTTCTGCAGTTCCGGAATTATAAAAACCACCAATTTCGAGGTTTCCCCATGGCACGACAACCTGATATTAGTGACACCACAAGCAATCAACTAAAACTAAAACCAGATAAATCAGAGGTGCGACTAATTAAAAACGAATGCCGCTTACTCACCAGCCAATGACCTTGCACTCCGCATCAAACCAGCAACCAGCACCATCGTAATTCATCATTATCACTTCATCGAGATCAAGTCGATGCAATGCATCCGAAAAGTGGCTCATCAACGCGTCACACGATCGTTAGTTCCTGTTGGACGTTTGCTTCGTCTAGTCGGTATAGTGATGAAGGGATTCCTTCTGCTGGCCCTGCTCGTAGCCAAAGCCGGTTGCCAGTTCAATCCTCATTTTAAAGCGAAACACCACACAATCGTACAGCTGTTCGAGTGGCGCTATGAGGACATCGAGAACGAGTGCCGCACTTTTCTCGGTCCGAACGGATTCGGCGGTGTTCAACTGTCGCCAGTGAACGAAGTGCGCACAAGTAAATCGCCAACCTGGACCGACCGGTACGAGCCGGTTTCATACAAACTGACCAGCCGTTCCGGCAACGAGACCGCCCTTCGTACGATGATCGCCGCTTGCAACGAGGCCGGTGTGCGAGTTTACGTCGAAGTGGTACTGAATCACATGGCCCGGGCCAGCGAAGGACCGTCAACGCACGGAACGGCGGGTTCCATCGTCAATCCGGCCGCCCGTGACTATCCCGATGCACCGTACGTGGCGTCCGATTTTAACGATCCTTGTCGCATCACCAACGTTAACGATCCGCACGAGTTACGCAACTGCTGGAAAGAGGATCGACCCGATCTGAACCAAGGACTCGTGCGCGTTCGCCAACGGATCGTGGATTTCCTTAATCGCCTGCTTACGCTGGGCGTGGCGGGTTTCGTCGTCGATTCCGCGCTCTACATGTGGCCCCACGATCTACGGGCAATATACGGTCGGCTCCAGAACCTGATCACAACTGCCGGGTTCCCACCGGGGGCCCGTCCGTTCATTTGTCAAGATCTTTCGTACCATCAGCCGGGTGCAGTTCCGGACATCAGCTGGAGTGATTACGCCGACCTTGGCGTAATCGCGCAGGATCGTTTTGCAATCGACATTGGTGACGTGTTGCTGAGGCGAAAACCGTTTCACTATTTCGTCCATCTCGGTACGCGTTTGGGTTACGTCCCACGAGAGAAGGCGCTGGTCTACGTGAACAATCCACTCCTTCTTCGTCAACCGGATGCCGATGGCGATCTGTTGGTGGTTTCGATGCGCAACCAGCGTGCTTACCGGATCGCGCTGGCATTCCTACTGGCACACCGTTACGGAATGGCCCGTGTGACGAGTTCGTATGAGTTTTCTAACCTTGCCGAAGGGCCACCGGTTGACGCGCAGGGACAGATTATGCCGGTACGGCTCGATGAAACCGGCCAGTGCCACCGGCCGTGGATCTGCGAGCATCGGTGGCCGACAGTCCAGAAGATGGTGCACTTCCGGCGGGCCGCTAACGGAACGGCCGTGGCGAACTGGGTAGACAATGGCCAAAATCAGATCGCTTTCTGTCGCGATCGTGTGGGATTCGTGGCGTTCAATGCGGAGATTTCTCTCACTCTAAAGGCCAACCTGCACACGTGCCTGAAGGCCGGCTCTTACTGCGATCTTATCAGTGCACCGCCTGACCGACTGAGTGAAAATGGCGTGTGCACCGGCACGACGGTGCTGGTAGATGCCAAAGGGCGATCGGACATTTTTATCAACACACAGCTGGAACAACCATTCATAGCGGTGCTGGCCTCCGGATAAGCGCCTAAATGCGATCGCAGTGCGCGTAAACTTTTAGTAAACACGACACTTTACACTTTCAGTAAACAGGACAAAAATCCAAGCGAAAATACGTCGTTTGGCACGTGGTTACTGTGATTTAACCGGAGAAAAACCGCGTTTTCCACACACGATCATTTCCCCACCCTGCGCAAACTTCGATTGGAAACAACGAACTGTCAAAACAAACCACACTTAGCCGAGACACGCACCCAGCTCGCTAGTGGCGCGTCTGGGTTTGAATCCCGGGACCGGTTCTACCGTCCGTAAAAACCAACAGGAACAGAAGAAGCAACATTGTGGACAGAAACAGTTCAAACTATGGTCTGCCTTTAGGAAAGCATTTAAAAATGTCGATTTCCGGTTCCATTTTGCCAATTCATCACGGGCGCATTCATTTAGTCGTTTCTGGAAGCAACTAAGAAACGTGGTGTTCCAGAGGTGGTATTTCCGGTTCCGGTTGTCATCATGCGAAGAATGTATTCCGGTACAAAATAGGAGAAGGAAACTAAGTGAAATATAAACATCCCATTTATATGTTTTGAATGTGTTTTTGAGTGTGTTTGTCGTGATGTCATTTGATTGATGTTTTGCTGTTGCTTTCTTATTATTTGCTTTCTGTTTTCCTGCGCTAGCGCTGTGTTTTCAATCACCGGCCGCTTCAGACTGTTTCATTCTGTTTGTTTTTTATTTGTTTCGGTTTTCATTGTTGCTGTGGTCTGCTATCGATAAAAGAACAATATTTGTAGTAAGTAGTATATTTATGTTTATATTGTTGCTTCTTAGTAGTGGGACTTCCGCTCCCTCGCGGAGGGTGGTTCAAGTGATTTTCTGTTTACTTATGGTTTGCTCGCTCTTCAAACGGGTCTTTTCTCGTTCGTTTCCGGCGCACATGGCAGCGCACATGTGGTGCACGTGTAAGAGAAGAGACGGTAGCTTCGCCGATAGTCTAACCTAGCGACCTGCCGTCGACGTCACACTAATTTGGTCATCGATGTAAGTGTCCCAATTGCACAAAGACGAAAAAATGGCAAGACAGGAAGCTGTGCTTCGGTTTTGCTTTTTTTAAGGTTTTTTTCGTTTGCATTTTCGCTTATACATGCTTCAGAGCGTCGAAGTCGAATCACAACAATGAGAAACATCTGAATTATTGAAACATAACCATTGAAAAATGGCATCGATCACCAATCGATCCGTTGCGCACCCTCCGATTTGTCCGATCTTCCCTTCCCCGGGTAAGCTTGTGTTTCGTCTATGGTTTTGCGTGTTTTGCACAAGTACTGAGCGCGTTCGAGCATGTAAAAGTAAATGGTGTCGGTTCGGTGTTTTTGCACGCGCACTGCAGGTGCACGATCGAGCAGAGTGGCTAAAAGTATGCTTTACATTACCAACATTCAGATAATTTTGTGTTTGTTTTTCTTGATTTGACATGAGAAATTCTCCTACGCCGAGCGTAACGGCTATACTCTAACTATTCCTGTTTAGGTCTTCGTTCAAAGTTGACACTCCTCGATCTAATTTGCTGAATGTATTTGTCACGTATTAGTGTAAATCTTCTGTTTTTTCTTCATGTTATAATGTTTTCGATAAGAGCAAAATAGCTAGAGGAAGATTCGACGACTTTTTTTCGAAAGAATACAATAAACGATTAAATACACAACTCTCTTCTTATATCCTTTCTCTTTGTCTTATGGTTTATTTTTCTTAGTTACTTTGTCATTTTTTAATGATATCCTTACGTTTGACTCTATGGTTCATCTCACTTTTTAGGTTGTTTCGCCTTTGTCTGTCTTTGTTTTTTACTGGCTCACTTCAATGGCTTATGGCCTCTGCCTAGAAGCTTCTTCCATTAGTTAAGGGTTACACACGTTCACATGTTCACACTCCGCCGCTCCGGCTGGTCGGTCCAGTGTTCCTTCTCTCCGTCAGCTGTCTTTCCATCTAGCCACTGCGCTTCACATTGTTGCCAGCCCAATATCGTTCCGTCTGCAGCTCTGATAAACTTCTTCGCGTCCCATCTTCCGGTCTTACGCATGATTCGCACAGACGACGTTTGTTTTGTTATAGATTTGTTAAAAATTAAGGCAGTGGTGAAATGGAAACTGTATCCTGCATTAACCTCGCAATCGCATGCGTATCAAACGCTGACACTGGCTCTTCACTTTCTCTCTCTCTCTCTTTCTTTCTTTCTTTTTTTCTTTCCTCTGTTTAGTGGGTTGGTTGACTTTTGTTACCGTTAGGCGGATGATCCCGGACACTACCAGCCCAGTTTGGTTTTAGAACATTTCATTTAACCGGTACCGTGCACGTGCACCTTGGTTGTTACTTTTAGTTTTTACATTTTATTTGTCATTGGTTTACATTATCTTCCTGTTATCATGCGTTTGCGTTCGCGTTTAAAGTTACGTTTAGTATTCGCGATCCGTCATCTCCGCCGTCGCACCCTTTAGATATCTGAGTCACTGCGCTGTGAGTGTTGCCGTTCGAAGGTGGGAAGCAGGTGGGTTCGAAACGCGAGCCGATGGTACCGATTTGAAGTGTTGTCCGTAAACCTGTTGCTTTAAGTTCAACTATAACCGTGAGTCAGTCAACTATAAGATGGCTACACGCGCGAAAAAAAAACAAAGTGTTTTCAAACAATCTGAGACGTTCCTAGAAACCTTGAAAAGTGTTGAGCCTGACAGCCACGGTTCTGCTTCCTAAACGGACGCAGCAAACCCAACAAGAACCATGGTGGGTTTTACAGTTACTTGTGTGTATAACGTTAGCGGTAGAGTTTTGTCAGCTCGATTACGTTGTTTCCTTTCTGCCTGCCCCCTACTCGGTTCTAATGCCCACACCGACTCACAGTAAAATGTTGTTTCAATGCAGACTTTTGTTGTTGCTTCTTTAAATATCCGTTCGAAATGTAAAAGGGTTCCTGTTTTCCGGTGCTTATGGTAAGACTGATTTTGTCGCCCAATCTTGTGGAATGGCTGAATTCTAATTTCGTTCTATTTCGTTTTACTTTTTTCATCTTAAAAAAAACGGGTTTGCTCTACTTAATTGGGCGTGAAGTAACTTGCGATTTCGTCGGCCGCCTGTAACGGATTCGCTGCGCATTCACTGTGCGAAATGGGTAATTAATCGAAACAGTGATAATTCCGTTTCTCCTTTGGCGCATAAAAACGATTGGCTGCACATTGGCAACCTGTCACTGGCTCAGACAGTAGTTATTGGATAAAACATTAGTAATACTAACCGATGATAAAATATAATAGCAAATGTGTTAGAGTACAGCAATAAAATATCGTAACCGTTGCAGTGTAAAGGTTGTCTAATAAAATCAGTACTACAACTGCTACAATCACAAAACCGGCCAATCGAGGGAAGATGTCTCTTAGTAAAGTGGTTATGTTCAATGACTACCGTTATCGTATAACTGTTACAACGCATATGGTTACGAATCCTTAACAGAGGTTAGAGTCTAGCACTATGTATGCCTACTGCCGGATTATCTATGTCTACCAGTTCCGCGTTACGATTGCGTCTCACTTTAGTTTAGGTGTTGAAGCAGAACGAAAAATCAGTTTACGCTATTGTTTAAAAACGAGATTGTTCTTTCCATCACTCATCGGTACAGTCGTGCACTGTCCAGCTGTTTGTCGCTCCTAGAAGCGATAGCTGCATATCCGGTTCACTTATACCGTAGCTTGTGTCGCTTGCAATGCCCCTCAATTCCATCTCATACCTATGGCCTTCCTCTTCTGGAATGTTTACACACTATATAGCTTGCAAGAGAGTAAGTGTCACATTGATGCAAGGTGATTGGATGTCGAGAGTTTGAGAACATCGATATACCTTTCTGTTGGCCGATGTGCCGGTTCGGTCGCCTTCGGCTCTGGTAGGCGTAGGCGCACCTAAGTATCCCTAAGGTTTGAGTTGTCCATAAATAGTCCACCAATTGTTAGCTTTCCCAGACGTTCAGTAATGTATAAACTTGGTATTTCTTCTTACCACGTCACCTCCGTCGGTGTGACGGCTTCTTCCTAAAAGCTAAAGGGTTCTCTTCTCTTTGTCTATTGGTTTGCAGCGTTCTCGGTATTACGTTTATAGATTGTCATTTTCGTTTCTTTCGACTCCGGACACAGTGAGCGGATGTCCTGGAGGGAGAGAGAGAGCATCCTAAATTCTCGACATTCGGCGACTCATCTGCCGACCCTGTGGCCTGCTGTCGATACACACTTGATATGATAGCTAGCTTTCCATTTATCTTATTTTACCCAGCTCACCAAACTTACGCACTACAAGAGAGTAATATGCTTTTTGCGTTTGTATTGAAAGTGTCGTTTCCCGGTGAGTGTGGTGAGTGTTTTACGTGTATTATATTGAGAACAAATTGCTTTTTTTCAATCTTGGTGAATGCTTACGCTACGAATGCTGAGAATGCTTTAATATTAGTCTCCCCGTCGATAGCGTCGCCTTTAATCACCTCTCTTCCTTTCTTTCTCTTTCTCTCTCTCTCTCTCTTTCTTTCTCTGTTCTAGGATTAAATATTAGTCTGCAATAGATTCTATATTAAGCCCAATCACAGGCAGGGGTTTTTCTCTCATTTTGTGTAGTATTTTTCACGGTTTGTTTCACGACACCTATTATTTCAGTATAATAAATAGATCTCTTCAATATAGTTTTACACTTACGTTTTCGCTCAGCCTAGCTATCAACGCACGTGTCGTGCGCATTCTACTGACCAAATCGAATCCCGCTCCCGCCGCCAGTGCTGATGTCGCATGTGATTTTCCATTTTCCCCGTTGCTGCTTCACGTATTCGCTTCGCTAATGCCAATTTTATCACAATGCCTGGCCGCACGATGCAAATTTTGCCTGCCAGCAACGCTGCCAAAAGCGGTCCGTTTCTGGTCCAGCACTCCGTTCAGAATTTCACGCCAATGCAAGGGGTTTTTTGCTACAATTGTTTATCGTATATACGACGCCGAGGCGGGTTGTTCGAGTGCTTTGTGGTGTACTGAGTTACTGATGCAGAGAGTGTCAGCTAATCGGGGACTTTGGGGGGGGCGAGTGTCTATGGGTTTCTTGTGTTGCTTATCAGTAGGGCTATATTGATCGTTTATTAATATAACTTCCTCGGTTGCCTCGGAATTGCTTCTCTCCCGCCCCGGCCCGCTCCGGCACCGGTCCTAATAGTCTCCCTTTATTTTACCTCACATTTTGTTTTCTTTATTCAGTATATCAATAAAGTGCAAGATTAAAGCTCCTTTTGGTTGATCTTTCGAGTATGTGTTTTGCGTAAGTTCAAGTTTAAGCTACGTGTGTGGTATATGAGTGCTTTCCGAGGTGTGTGGTCACAGAAAGCATGTACCTCTCTCCTCGAGGGATTTGTGTCCTCGTGACGTTAGAAGTAGATAGGTGTTCTACCAGTGACAGCCTGTCGATGCAATGGCAAAGAACGCGGGAAACGTCTCGCGGTTTGGGGTTTTACTTTTTGCTTCACTTCTGCTTCTGCTACTCTCTATGCTCTGTCATTATTGCTACTAAAACTAGTATCCGACAATATTCTAGCGAATATCGGCGCCGGTTTCAAGTTTTTCTTGCTTTATGCTGGTGCTGTCCGTACTTGTATGATTGTTACTGTGGCACGTGAATACAATCTGCTCGCTAGCCGAACGAATTTGTGTGTGTGTGTGTCTGTTTGGGTGTGACTACCAAATCTCTTAAAATTTTCCTGGTACTGACCTGCTGCTGAATTCTTAACCTATGGCATCATTGTCTTGCTGCTCAGCTCTCAACTTCTAACATTCATAAGCACGGTTAGATGAGAGTAAATGTGCAAACTTTCTGCCTTGTACTACCTTAGATTTCTCAAGTTTTTCACTCTATTAGTGAAAAAGTGGTGTTTTCTTAGTACACAAGACTCGTCCGAAACGATACAGGTCGATTCTGATTCTGTGGTGTAATATGCTACTCTCTGTTTCGTACGAAACAAGATCGCTCCTCTAGACGTCCGATTAGTTTGGACACCGATCAGTTGTTTCGGGTGACTTAGTAGTGTTTCAACCGAGAAAGAACCAATACGGTACCAATTGGTACGCCTTTGTTGTTGTTCACGACCAAAGTGATTCCCTAAAAGTCGGCTCAACTAGAGCTGTACTGCTTTAAATTCCGTAGATCTTGTAGTTTCCGGTGGCTTGTCGGTCACCTAGAAAGGGACGATAGAGTCGAACCATTCGACAGAGTGCAACATTGAATGCGTGCTGCCGAGAAGAGCAGAATAAATTCTTCTGGGTTCACAATGTAGTCCTGGGTTGTACCTTTTAGTTTCTCTCGAAAGATTATTTTCCATGTAAGGCGATCTCACGTATCGTCTAAGCTTCTCTACTGGTCGTAAGCAAAGAGTCTGATTTATTCGATATTTTTCAGAACAATTATAGTGTTGGTTTGCAATTGTATTGATGCTTTTCGGTTGTTCGATAGCGCGTTGCTCGAAACGAAAAGTAAAATCCTCCCGGCGAAATTATTCGATGCGAAAATAAATTAGCTTCACTTGCAGTGTTTCTTTTAATTGTTTTGCTTGTATTTTTTCCTTTTCTTTTCCTGCCTTGCCCCTCAAGTGCCACTCTCGACGATCAGTTGGATTGTTTATTACTTTCTGTTGTTGCTGAATGCTTCATTTACTGAAACGCATTTGTATATATGTATAATTTGTTTATAGTATAAAAGTGTGTAGATTTTAACAAGGTGCAGATGTTTTAAATGTCGCTTCACGGATCCGGACGGAGCCACGATCAAGCAATCGCCACTTGCGACATGACCGCCATAGACATGGCGCGCCGAATGTAATCCGTTGTTCGCTCGCTGGCGTAGCTTCGCCGGTGTCCGTGACACGATAATGAGTGTAAAAGTGGTATTAGTAGATAAAAGAGTTTGGCAATTAGATTCCCTCGCAAAGGAGGAACCGATGGAGTGCAGGCAAAACCGATCGGATCCTTTTGCTTATTTACTAGCTAAACATGTACAGGAGATTTGCACAGGCAAACGAAACTGTGGCCACGAGAGACACGCCATTTCGATTACGGTAAACATAAAACATATCCGAAGACGAAGCTTGTTAAGCAAACCACATCCTGCCTTTCGCGAAATTTGTGGAAAATTAACTAAAACGGCGACTAATTAAACAACTAGGCAACGACACCTCGCGCGAACGGGAAGACCTAAGGATTGTGGTTCGCAAGTCCCCCCGGGGAGGTGAAAACAAATGCTCCAAACGTTTGAGAGCGGAATGGAAACTTATCGTATGGCAAGCCGTTTGACTGGATTCATGAATGCCCTACTGTCGAACAACCTTCTGCGAAAGGTCACAGCAAATGTAGCTTAATGTAAATCGTTTCTTTGGATAAGTGGTCTCTCCGATCGGCTGACACGGTAAACGAATTAAACAAAATACAAACATTAAAATGGAAACGCGGGTTGAGCAATAACCACTGCTAGACGTGAAGGGGAGGCTGGTGTTGAGATTGGTTCCGGGCGCCCTCCCCACTTTTAGACGTACTGCACAAACTCGGGATTAAGATACGAGAAGCCGTTGAACTCCGTTTGATCGAGATTCATCATGAAAAGCTTGTCCGTCGGCGTGAGATCGGTTTTCTCCGAAGTGAACTGACGATCGAAGTTGGAGACATCCTTGCGATGTTTCTGTGGTGAGATTGGATAGAAATATGCGTGAAACAGTGCGTGAGTTGGAAGTAATGTTGCACCTACAATCTTTGGCTTGAACGGGGGCTGCACTTCCCGGTTTTCGATCTTCTCCCAATCGATGCGCCGGAAGAAGGCATGGGCACGGACATCCTCCTCGCCTCGAGCACCGCAGCCAAGCCGTTTCTGTGGATTCTTCGTCAGTAGCTAGAGACGAGAGTGGTGTCAAAACGTTACAGTCCCAGTTGGTGCTCGCAACTGCAATTTGCTAACGAGATCCATCTTCCAAACTTACCCCCTTGCAGACGTCTTTGGCTTCCTTACTCAAGCTCTTCGGGTAGGAAACGTTGTGATCGGTGATGGCGGCAAACAGCTCCTCCTCGTCCTCGCCATCGAACGGTGGCTGACCAACGAGCATCTCGTACAGTAGCACTCCGTAGGCCCACCAATCAACAGACTTGCCGTACGGTTGATATAGAATGATCTGCGACGAAGCGAGCAAAATGTCATATTTTGTTCGGCTAGTTCCCTCTACTCGGCGCGCAGCTTACCTCGGGTGCTATATAGTCCGGAGTGCCGCAGAATGTTTTCGTCGTCTTATCAGCCATAATGCCCTCTTTGCACATACCGAAATCGGCAATCTTGATGTGACCGTCCTGATCCAGCAGAACATTGTCCAGCTTCAGATCGCGGTAGACGATGCCGCGCGCGTGCAAGTAAAACAAACCTATTGCAATTTCCGATGCATAAAATCTGTAACGTAAGAGCGAAAGGCCGAGCGTTAAAGGCACCTGCTTTCCTGCTGTGATCTACCACTGCTCATGGTCCATTTATCACACACACACACACAACACAAAAACAGCCAGCGAAGAACTATTATTCCTGCCCCCGCGAGTTACTAGCTAATCGATTTGGTACACACACATCGGTCGGTTAGTCGTTGGTTCCAGTCGGTTTCGCAGTCAATTAGCATGACCCAGACACTCTATCGAGCGGAACTCGCGTACCGGCGTACCGGGTAGCGAACCCTCGCCCGGTAAGACGGCAAGTTCACTACGGAACGGTAATTAGCTGTTGATATAAATAGCTTTTTCGCACATATTTGTAGGCATTTCCGTTAGTTGCTTTACTTGTGAATAATGTCCTTCGAACACGAGATAAAAGAGAGATACGAGCGGTTGTACTTACACTGCGACCGGTTCCTTGAACTTGCCGCACTGTTGAATCTGAAACATGAGATCACCACCGTTGACGTACTCCATGACAAAGTACAGACGATCCTGTTTGTGATCGATAGGAAGAGAAAAGCGACGCTTAGTCGAAAAACTAACAGACGCGGTGCGTTTGCACTTACCATCGTCTGGAAGCACGAATGTAGTTGCACCAAGAACGGAGGCTTGCTGGAGAGCGCAAGGACACGCTTCTCCACCATCGTGCACTCGACGTCGTCGTCCTGAATGATGATATCCTTCTTCAGGATCTTGATCGCGTACAGTTCGTCGGTGCCCTTGCGCTCGGCCAGCATCACCTTGCCGAACGAACCCTTGCCGAGCACCATCAGGAAGTTGAAGTCGGTCGCCCGTATGACGTCCTTCTTGGTCATATTATGCGGCACATCCTTATCGCCCATCATCGGTATCTTCTTGGTGATGGATGTTTTCTACGGATATTCAGGAGGGGAAAGGGATATTAATTTAATTTACCAGACTTTTAATTCAACCTCAAAAAAGCTGTCACCACGCTTACCCTCATTTGGCTCTTGAGCTGCACAAGATCGGCACCCTCCTCCGGTACCGGCACGTTGTAGTATTCGCCCTCCTCCTGGGTGAGCAGCTTGAACCACCCGTCGACCGGGTTCTTCAGGATCTCGGAGATGCCGAACGACAGTGATCCCATGAAATCGTTCCGCGAGGTGCGATCCCAATCCCACACCTCGATCAGTAGACGGCGGTCCTTATCCTCCGCCTTCAGATCACTGGTGGAATATCGGAAAGGAAGGTTCACAGGTAAGAGGTGCGTGCGGTGTGTGCACTTTCTGTTCGTGCCAGGCCAGCCCAGCGCAACCTACAATATCAGCGTCTCGTTCCAGACCGGGTTCAGCGACGCGCGGATGGTTTTGGTTTTCTTCTTCACATTGTCCGCATCCGGGATGAGCTTAATCTTGACGTACGGGTCGCTCGAGCCATTCGGATCCATCGGAATCAGGTTGCGACCCTGTTTCACTGTTTGCAAAGTAAACCAAAACAAAGTACAGTCAGTTCCATACACATTTCCTGTCCACGGGCACGACGGTAAGAACAATGCGAACGGCCGATCTGGTCCTCCGGGGGTAGCATATCGCTGGATACGGTTTCATCTTTTCGCATTGTTGCGATGATTAAAGCATTCCCCCGAACCGGTGCAACGGAGCGCCCGGATTTTGTGTGGGTCTGTATGGGGAA
Source organism: Anopheles cruzii (assembly GCF_943734635.1). Lineage (NCBI taxonomy): Eukaryota > Metazoa > Arthropoda > Insecta > Diptera > Culicidae > Anopheles > Anopheles cruzii. The sequence continues at coordinate 27,400,383 of NC_069144.1, forward strand.
CATCCTTGTTTAGCAGCCGCCGGCTTTCGATGCGCTTTCATCATTATCCTGCCCACATGCGAGAGAAAGAGATAGAGCGGTAAGGACGCTTGCCGCCAGCGGAGAGCGGGCAGCAACAACAAAAGCGCCATTCTAGCACCCTGCCAGCAACAGTGGCAAAAGAAGACCCCGCGTCAGCCACTGTACAGTTGCCTCGCTTTCTGCTTTGTTTGACGCCATTTTTGCTGTATTCAACCACACAGAGAGCAACACCGCCCTGCACCCCAGTCCCCAGGATTCAGGCCAATGTGGTGTGCCATATTGTTGCTACATAATATTTCCGTTTTTCACCACCAAAGCAACCACCAGCCGGCCACGGAGCTTGGCTCCGGCAGGCGGCACGTCAACCTAATTGAAAGCGACATGTGAGAAAGAGAGCTTTTCGGTGTTGTTGCCATGGCCAGCGTAGGCCGTGGCGCCTCCGGAAAAGTTGGTATTATTCGCACCAGCCCCGGCTAACCGATCATTACGGTGACGCACAAATAGTGCCGAAGAACATTCAAAAGGCGCCATCGGCCAACTCCACACCAAGTGAGCCACCGGGCGGCTCCATTGTGTTGCTGATGAAAAGTCCACCCTCAGTGACAGAACGGGCCTCTGAAGGGCCACGAAAGGCGTTCAACAAAAGCGAAATAAGTCTCAATTTTGTGAACAGCACTCTACATATACTCATCATATAAATTTCTAGTATTTCCACACCGAGAGACCGAGAGAGCGAGACCCGTCGGGAGGCGCAAATAATGTGCCTTCTTCGCGGAAGGCACATCGTGTCGCCGGCGCTCGGTTTCCGGGCTGCCGTGTCGTTCTGTTGCAAATTACAACTCCTTCCCGTTTCCCGCGCGAGGGACCGTAATCGCGGGCACCCGTCCTTCTCGAGTTCGCTCCGAAGTGATGGGCCAAAAGTGCCGGAGATTGCTGTAACGAAACGCCGCCGTACAACACACCTCTAACGAGCTGATGGTGCGCTGCTTCTTAGTTCGCTTTTCCTTTGGCGGAACCCTTGGAACCAAGGGCGAAAAAAGGTAGCCACCAACGTCAGGATGCGATCAGCAGGTCATTCGTTCCGCTACCAGAAAACGTCGCCATGACGCGGGATGGACGCGGACGCTGCCCCAAAAAAAAACGAGAGCACCTAAAGTGGAGCTGTTGTGTGGTAAGCTGCTGCCAACAAAGGCTCCATCCACGAGAGCCCGATAAGGGCAGTTCGAAGAAGCCCACGCGAAGGACTGGTTTTCCATACCCTGCAGGGTGGTCCCCGAAAAGGGTCATGGGCCATGGATTTGTCTGATTATTTTATCGTCTCTTGAAAGCCGTAGCCTGCGGCAAAGCGAAGAAAAGAAAGGCGAAAAACTTTTCACAAACCACCCAAAAGGACGGCAACAGGAAACGAAGAAGCGTCTACCTCGGCTAGAAGGTGTCCGCCATTGTCCTGGGCCCCACTGCTTGTGGTCTAGCTAATCTGCATCGCTTTCCCAGGTGGCCACAGAGGATGATTTGTACTGCAGCAGCGGCAGCGCCCATCCCTGAACGACAATGTCCTATTGTGTTGAGAGGGTGCGAAAGCATAAAAAATATAAACACCTTTTCTGCGTGTCGCTCGTTAGCATTAATGGGTCCGGTTGCCAGCAATGGTAGCTAACAAAAGGACGAGCGCTGCCTTCCCCCGAGGTGGTAAAAGACAGAGCAGGAGCCCACAGGACACGAATTGAGAACCGTGGCACCGAGAAATTCATTTTAATTTTAATACTACACTTTAAATTCATTTCGAAACTCACTACAGTTGCTCCCGGGGACTCGGTTCAAACCTCAATTCAAGTCCCCATTGGGACGTGTCACCATCGGGACGTTCATCACGAGTTCAATTGATGGATTTACTTAAATTTTCGTCTTGCTCTCCTTCGGCCACAGCCCACGGCGCGTCCGGTAATAAATTGCAACGCATAACTTTCTCCATTACACGATACACGCGCGGCCAGTGGCATTGGGAAACATGATGTTGCCTTTTTTGCCCAACGCGGACGACGACGACGAGGACACAACCTGCCGGCCGGCCGGCCGACCAGCCAGCGAAGCACTTTATCTGCCTCGCTCCCGCGGGAGGACTCATCGAGGTTTGCTCTTTGCCGAGCCTTCGCCGCATTAGGGCGCCAACGCAAAGGGCCCCGTTAGAAGGAGAAAATGAAAAATACACAACACCGGCATCCGTCGGCGTGGTCGTTTCAAGGATCGGTTTCAATTTTCCTGATCGACTCATTTGAGCTAAAACCCTCGGCCCTTCCACACACACACCGGGGCCGGTGCCCGATTTGGCCCACCATCAATCAGCGGTGTGCTTTACTGGATGGATCCCCACCGATCCACACACACAGGCCGATCGATCGGGTCCGTCCTGGCGACCGGGCACCGGGAACTATTGTGACTCCGACCAGCGTCCAACGAAAGTACAACATAAAATCCATCCTCCTGCGGAGCCGGCGGAGAAGCAAAGTCAAAGTCGGAGAAAAGTTCGAAATTCGATTAATCGCTTCGTCAATTGAAACAGATACCATTCCATTGTACGACGCAATCATTTTGGCAACAAAGTTCCGGGAGTACCGCTTTGTAGCGTGTTACAGTTGTGCAAAGTTATCCTCATGGCCCCTGGACGTTTGCTGAGGAAAAACTTCAACTCCAAGCCGTAAAGAGTGTGTGGAGAATCAACTTTCTAGATCAATCAAGCCGTGGCACGGCCAAATGGTGGCCATTTTATTTAGCTGGTTGTTCGGCACACATTGTTGCACCATTCTATCCCGGCAAACCTTTTCGTTAATCGTAAAGAATTGCTGCGCGTGTGACGTTCTTTAAAACGGTCAACATCATCAATCTCGGCGTGCTGGAAGCCATCGTTTTCTAGAAAACACCGACCACCGACTGGAGCTGCGGTGGAAGGAGGCCTCTGGAAAGGGTTTCTAATCGCACCGTGTCGCGCCGGAACCCTCAGGAAGGAAACACACCCAAAAGCCATTAATTTAAATGACCCGCCGACGGCGGCGTGGCCTGGAAGTTGAACATTAATTCGCGCACTTCAAGCACGACACAGACGGTCGCGGTCATAAACAATTTGTTTCCAATTCTTCATAGGGATATTGGGAATAGAGGATGGGTTCCCCTAGGGCGCCCATCAAATAACAATCACATTGTGCGTCGTCGCAATGTAACTTACCTTCAATATTGAGCTTGCCGGCCGCCTGCGTGATCGACAGCTGGATCCGCCCTCGGCGCTCGGTATGATCACATCCGCAGAGGTTCGGTACGCTCTCCTCGCACCGTTTGTGTACATTCATATCACATGCTGCGTCACGGTGGCCACATCGGCACGGCACGCACACACGCGGGTTCGAAGTTGTCGTTGAAGAAATTGCGAAAAAAACACGAAAACCGGTTAGTCATACGCTCCTTGCGGTCTTTCGGTAAGAGTTGTATGTTGTAAAGTGTAACGTGTCCACCCCGTACTGTTGCGTGTTATTGGAGCGAGAAAATAGAGCAGCGTTGAGAGTCGCAGTGAAAGAAACACACAGAGACAATGGTGATGCACAGTTGAGTTGAGAGTAGAATAGTACAAGATGTGGTTAAAACACTTATGATGTGACATTTACAGTATAGTGTGTTTGATACAAATCAAGTCTGTGTGAACCGATGTAGCGTATTGTGTGTTCGTGATGAGTTACGTACTCGTTAGATTAAGCATAGACTCGTTTATCTACGCTAAACGGTTTCTAAGGTTATTGATTGTGTCAAACCTTTAGTATGGGTTATAAATTCTACCAAACATTTAGTCGGATTTTCTGGTACAGTTATACTTTGCCATTGTTTAGCTGCTGGATCAATGGCAGAAGGCTTTTAAGGGTTATCGATATTAATACACAGAAGTTTGGGTTAACAAACATACAGGAGAAAAACAGGGATTTTAATACGCTTCCGAAACGTTTGATTGGGATTATGTTTGGCAAACTACAACACTAGAGTTTGTTAAAAAGGGGTCACATAGTTGTCAGCTTCGAAGAAGACACAGAGACAGATAGAGAGAGAGAGATAGAGAGAGAAAGAGTACAGCGATACTTGCAGAAGTAGTGGCACTAAAAATATGTTTCACACGAACATTACGAACTCGCGCACACAAACACATTGACAATCATTACCGGGGAGCTTCATCCCGCTTGAGCATGCAATTTTGCAACCTTTGGAGTGTCTGGGGGGTTTCGGAGTGCAAAGGCACATCATTGTGCGCTGTTATGTTTATGCGTCTGGCCATACCTTTATTTGGGCGATAAACCCGACCAACCTGGCTTATGATATTAGAGGTCTCGGCAATGGAAACACACAATGGTTATTGCGCCCGCTACACGGAAGATGCCCTTATGCCCCCGTGAACAGGGTTTGAACTAATGGACCACATCTCCAGCACTCCGCGGCCAGCAACCAGGCAGGAGGTTATCAAACTAAAATAAAAGCTCCGCGCACAAGTTTTAAGTGTGGATTTTTACAACAACCCGCTCATCGAGACGGGTTTACGATGCAACGGGCAACTTCGGTTTCTCAGTTGATCGCGAAAAGGCCCCGGGGGTAAAATGATAGTCAACCTGCGCTGAAGTTTGCCGGCCGCAAAAAATGGGTTTTCCTTCCTCGAAATAGGCAGAGAAAAAAGTCCAAACGATTCCTCGGCGGGCGCTTTTTTTGATGCTTCACCACCGTGCACGATCACGTCTCGAGACAAGTCGGAACACGGCTCGAGAAGTAGCAAAAACGTAGGCAGTGGGAACCTGCCAGCCACGAAAAGTGGTGCCGCCGGTCGCGCACGAATTACTTTTTGCCGACTGTGAAGTGAGTGCGCGCGCGAAAGTGGCTAACATTACTGAGAAATTTAATTATCTCGATCCTGTCGGCGTCCCGCGGCCGGCACATCGACAGGCTCGTTATCAGGCTCGGGCAGGAATTTGCGCGCTTCCGAGCGAAACATCAAAATTAAACACCCGAACCACCAGCCTATGGAGCCGCATGGCGCCGCAGGAAGGCAGGAGAAGGTAACATTCCGGAAAGCTCCCTCCGCGGAAGCCGAAACCCGAATCCGAAAGGAAGTGTTTATTTCGGCCGAGACAGGTCCCGTGTCATTTACGGAGCGTGTCTTCACGTGGGCCATTAGTGAGGACGATTCCAACGGCTCGAACCGCCACTCGACGCCACGGATTTTCCGGAGCTCACGAGAAATCCAAAGAAAAAACGAGCAGCCAGCAGCTGCTGCTGGGAGAAAACAGTCGACACGCGGTTCGTGCCGGGCGAAAGGAAGCAAACTCTGGGTAATGAGTTTTCCTGCGGGCAAAAACATGGTGGAAATTCCGTTCCTTAAAGCGGGCTCACAGCGGGCCAGAGCGGAAGGCCGGCAGCAGAACATTGGACAAAACCAATATTATCATCTTATTATCCGCCAGGCGGAAAACGGAAAGGAAATACATCCCCCCCCCCCCCCCGTACCGTGGGGCTCGGCCTCGACGAGCTTTGAATTGGACGATAATGGCTCGAAAGAGTTGAGTCGCCTTATTTTTGTGTTCTGCTCGTCCAGTTGACTGCGCATTCCCCTTTACGACGATAGTTTCGGATAGTTTCGATTCCAACGGCACCCCGTCCGTGCGTCCGTGCGCGACTCGAGACTGTTCCCTGTCCGTTTCCGGGTGCCTCGCTTTTATTATCGAGCCATCCGAACTATGGTCGCGCAAATTGGGAAGCATCTGAGCATCGTGTAAATGTTATTTGATGAGGTTTTCCCGGGGGGAAGCTTTTCCGGATAGTAACATTACGAAACGCGCATCGGGCATCGACCCGTGTTTCCCGGGCTAAGGGTGCAAGGTTCTTCTCAAGGAGGGTGGCAAAATTTATTCTCTTCCTCAAGCGAGTCGACAGTTGTCCATTTTAAAGCTCGGCGCTGGGGATTAGTCCTGACGGATCACTCGCTCGCAACGCTCGGAACGGAATTTGAAGTGAGCCTGCAGTGTACGCTGCAGTGGACCTGGGACAGCTTTCTTCCAGCATCATCCAACGGACGAACGAAGTAGACCAGCCACCAGCACAACTGCGTTTTGGAGCTCTTGATTACAAAGTTTTCGGATGTCAGCATGGTTAAGACGTCCGAATACGCTCATCTTTTCATTTAAATTCAACTTCAATCGCAAAGACTCGGACGCAAAAACCCGCCTCGAGTCTCCCGAGAAACCCGAGTCACCGAAACGCCACTAACGATCCCGTTTGTGCGCATTTGTTTGCTCGCTAACCATTTATCGGGTTTGTTGCGCGTGCGAATCCCCATTTCGCGCGCAACAATCGGTTGGCGAACAAACTCTTTCTCCTGTTACGTGACGGCGGTCTGACGCTAATGACAGCTCCGAGTGCGGGTAAACAGACTCGCCGCCGACGCCACCGCCACCGCTTCCACCGCTAACTGGTTGGTGGTAATCGATTCGCACTTGCCTCGCAACAACTGTCCGCGGCACTGGCACAAAACAGCCATATCGAAGAAGAAAAACACAACGAGCCCCAGAAGCCTCTGTTTTCGCCGAGCCGCGCCGCGTCGCGCGTTTCGGAATTGTTTCGCCCGCGCGGCCTGTCAAATGAAGACGCACGAGCGCCGCTCGTCACCGTCATCATCATCATTACACGCGCGCCGGGACATTTCGCCAATACTGTGTTGTGCTGTCACCGCGAACACAGCTAATAGCCAGCGAGCTCTAGCAGCGAGGAACTAGCACGATGGCGACGGTACTGCCCGCTTTATGTACGTCCTTTATTGATCGTGCTCAATGAGTGTGCCAAATTTGAAAGACATCTGCCCGCTGCTGCTGCTGTTGCTGGAGACGGCAACCGCTGGTTAGACGTAGCGCCGCCACTGCTCGGTCGGAAATTGTTTAATTTAAACTGATCAGTTTCAATCAAGACCCCGGCAGCCGGGCAAGCACTCGGCGAGGTCCGGCTTGACTCGACTCGTGGTGCGGGCTTCTACTAACCCCAGCGGTACGAGCGCCACATCGTTCATCGTCGTTCCGGTGCAGCCGGGCACCTGAGGGTCAAAAACTAGCGTTGCGAGCCACCAGCAACAGTAGCAGCCGACCATCATCAAGGAAACTTTGATGGGCGCCCTTTGGCGCTCCGTGGAAAAGGGGAGTGAAACCGCTCGAACCTGGGAAAGCAGGACCCCGGGACCGCCGGAGAGATTATGAAGTTATGTGCCGGGCTTCACACAGTCCCTCCGATGCGGGCCTCTCCAGCCTCCAAAAAAAAAGAAGGAACAAATATATAAATTGGTCCCCCATTACAAGGAAGCTCCGTGCGGCCTCGATATCCTGTCTGCCGGGCGGAGTCCCGGGCCTCTGTGTCCATCTCTCTGGGACGGACGGAGGATTTGCGAACAAAAGATTAATATTTTTCTGATCCCCGGGCATAGTAAAATATTAAAAGGATCACTCGCAGGTTATGCGGCATCCGGGCAGCGTACTGTCTGTGGTAACGATGGATCCATTAGTTTCGTAAACCCTCATTCGGAAAAACAGGAGGGGACACACGCACGCACGGGATGATTTATCTGACCCCAGGATGCCCTGGTCGGATCCCCCCCCCACAGACGATCGTGATGTGCCACCGTATAGTTTTAGATTAGTTTTCAAACTTTTACCCAGAAGCACCGAAGCACAATTGCGTAGCCCGGTAAGCCCGAAAGTGGCAAATCATGGAGCATATTTGAGCCGACATTTCTTTTTTTTGCGTTCCCAACTTTAGCGGCCAAGCGGGGCGGAGTTTATAACAAAGCCCGACCGGGCGGGCCGGTCGGTCAGCAAACATTAAATCTCTTCCAAGGACACAGCCGGCTCGCCGGTTAGAATGGCCCCCGGAGACACATACATCCGCATTACGGGTCGCCACCACCGCTAACGGCCCGGCCACGGCGGCCCGATGTGAAATTACGGCCCTACCGACCACCGACCGACTGGGTGACCTTTGAGCTGGGGTTGGGTTGGGATTTCCTTTTTTCGCCTTCGTCCTCGAGTCTCGAAATTTTTGCTGAGCTCAGCAACAAACGGAACCAAAGCCCACCGTCATCGGACCAGCAACTCCTTTTTCCCAACCTTGCTTGGCCGTTGTTTGCCCGGGCAACAGAAGACTTTGGCTGATCGTGGGAACTCGTTGTCCCGGCGCCCCTTGTGGGAAGGTGAGAAATTTCTGGCTTTGTTTCGTATCGCCGCCTGAAACAATGGGCCGGTGGTCCGGGTGATAATAAATCATACCCGCCGCCGCCCAAGACGCTGGCTCTGGGCGATGCGAACGAGAGAAAGAAAACCGGTGCGCTCCGTTCGCTCATGACGTCCTCCCTTCTTCGGTGGCGAGCCTCGGAACTGTCCAAGCACGGATACACTGGACGATTTAAAGTGGAGCGCGATCGCGAAAACCACGGATCTTACTTACTTTTTGGGTGGGATTCGTCAACCCGAAACCCGGCAGATGGTCTACCCTACGCAAACATCGATCCGTCATCGCCGTGCCGGCCACCCAGGCCGTGGGAAAATGTCACGGCAACACGCCACCCGTCGAGCCAGCCAACGTGTTGCGATTTTTCCGGTTTCCTAAGCCGCGCGGAGCCGAGTGAAACGGAAGCAAATTTGTCACCGTTCGGTCCTTCGGCGGAACGGAGTGTGGCCAGAAGAGAGGAACACACTTTTTGCCAGGCTCGGCCCGGGTTAATATCCGGGTGATTTATGAACTGTCTGCACGGTGTGTGCCCGGTGTTAACGTGCGCGGCCAATTTCGCGCCGAGGTGAATTTTCTCGGGTGCCAAAAGAGACGGAAAATGTTCGATGGAGGCGCATGGTGTTTTTGGGAACATAAAAATTAATATTACACACCGAAGGCCAAAAGGGGTTTAGTAGCATATTTATTGTAGCAGCATGAATAATGTTTACATCAGTGGCAATGGGTTCAAAATTACAAAAAGAAAGTCCAAAACAATCCAGAGCATAGTCCAACAATCGTTGATCAATTTAGATTTGCAATCATTGATCAGATTCAATTGACCTCTCCAAATGCTTACTGGAGGCAATACCTTTGAGCGGAACTGCTGACAATTTTCTCAAAATTTTCAACCATTTCTTAAGCATTTAAAGGACCTCAAGAGGGCGAAAGGTAAAGTAGCAGCTCCGGCTTAGATAATTGTCCTTAAAGTCGATGGCTACAATGTAAACCTTTTAACAGGTTTTTAAGCCAACTCAAACGTCCTGTAAATCAAAGTGTAGTATCGACTATCCGAACATTACCATTTAACCTTCTCGAACGGCAAAAGCGGAGCCTTCCAACAGAATATATGCAGAAGGCGTGAATCGATGAGCGCCGTTCCACAAAACCGTTGATGTAATTATTCCCACGTGCAAGAGAAGCTTGCCACAAAACCGGGGGCGACCAGCGTGGGAAGCTCTTTTTCGTATTTTCCTCCGCAAACTTGGAAATGTCAAACGATCCGATCTGGAGCCTGGGTGCTGCCATTCTTCGAACCCACCGAGAAGACCCCACCAAGATGGTTTGCTGGACGGGCGACGATCGATCCATTAATGTGAACATTCGAAAGGTCACACCACCAAACTGAGGGTGGTTCTGGGACTGAGATCACAAAGACCGCTGTGAAGGTGTGTGTGTCGATGAAGGTGAATTTTCAATTATTTTTCCAACTTTGTACAAATACAAACAAAAGCAATGTGTACACAGTAACATCTCAACAATCGCTTAATAGTGCTTCTAAGTGTTTATAATTGTGCCGTGTTTTTGGGGCCGTGTTTCTACTGCCTACTGACGCGGCCACGGAACCCATGGCCGACCCGTAGCCCGGTGGTGCTCTAGTCTCTCTAACAGTCGTTCGCGGTGCAAATAGGGGTGTTCGGAGTGGGCGACGCGGGAAAGCGGGAGCATAACCAAGTGCGGAGGCCAGGTCAGCAAACGGTGCACTGCCTGTTAATTGCTGCCGGGGTGCAGATGTCGGTCCATTCGATATTCGTCGGTGCAACGACAGTGGTCGGAAGGGCAACAGGAGGTGGCGGCGGCGGCAAAGTGCGGAGAGTGCGCGGAAAGTTTTGTGCATTTCAGGGTTTTGCCTCCATCACCGGAAACCCTCCGGTCCACATCCGGTGCACCGGGGGTCACGGGTTATTTCTTGTGTATACACGAGGGATTGAGTGTGTGTGTGTGTGTGTTCGAGGAGCAGGTAGGTTTAGTATTTTCCGTTTGGAGTGCTATCAAGATCGTTGTAATGTACAGCGCGCCACCATTAAGGAAGAGAATACCGCAAGAGTCCACCGTGGGGGGCCCCGTAAACCCGGAATCGAGCTCCTGTGTGTGTGTGTGTTATTATTCGGATGAGAGTGTGGAAAAGAACGGAACAGAAATTATTTACCAAAAGCAAAACCAAACACGTGACCACGGTGACTCGTGTGTGTGTGCCTAACCATATATTAAACAAGTTTCTCTGCCGCGCGCGGCTGCCTTTCTCACAGGCCGGAAGTTAGGTTGCGAAATGGGACAATGATGCACGTCACGGGTGCCAAGTAGGTATGGTGGTAGTGGTGTTTTAAAGTCTATTCTATTCTAGGCTTGAACGAAACGCCGGAAGTCCCGGCAAACAATTCGGTAGGTACCTTGACACTTTAAACCCTGATGCGCGATCCCGTGCAGCATCGAACCGCAGTGATCGCAAAAGGTTGGTGTTATGAAAGTGTATCCTTGCCATTTGTGCGGGTTTTGTGCCTAGAGAGAAGTAGAAGAATAGGTAGAAGAAACGGTGTGGAGAGAGAGAGAGATAGAAAGAGAGAAAAATAACAAAAAAAACAGGGAGACAGTGCAGCGGGCGTGAGGGCGGAAAAGCATTTCCGGCACCGCCACTTCCGGCTGCCGGAAGCGTTCGCAGCGTTCGTGTCGGAAAATCGAATTAATTTCGCAATAAGTATGCAGTAAAAGAAGGATAGAGCGAAGGATAACGTGAAAGCAAAGGTGAGTCGTGAAACGTTGCGTTGCTCACTGTGCTAGTGAGCATTCGGAATGGTTAAAGTAACGCTGCAAAAAAGGGTTTAACATATTCGCTGCTACGAGCTTACACGGAAATATTTTGGAACTTAAAAAACTTCACAAAGCATCGTTGGAAATGAATATAAATTAAAGAGCACACATCACTAATCCGTATCAGTTTCGAGCCGCTCGGCTCGCTGGTCCCCCGACGTGTGTTTGTGCGCTCGCAGTTTCAGCTGTCACGAAATCCTCGCACACACGCACCGCATTCACACTCACTCATCCACGCTACGTTTGGAAAATAAAGTAAACTCGACGACCGACGGAATAAAACGAAAAATCGAACGAAACTACAAAAGCGGAGCAGCGGAAAAACGGAAGAACCCTCCGCCACAGGCAGCGAAACGAAACTCTGTTGACGCGAAATGATACGCAAACGTCCGCGCAAATAACCGCCACAAATCCGGCTCCGGAACGCGATTGCATCCAACAATTGATCCTCGTCCGGCCAACTTCGTTTACCATTTTTCACCGAACGGCACACGGCGAGAATCGAGAGGTCCCCGTTTGTTTTGCACATCCTGGCAGCCTGGACAGGCCCGGAAGCTAATCCGGAAAGAGAGCGGGGACGTCACAGTCGCCTTTCCCACGGGGATTCCCCTTTCCGGTGAATCTTTCATCCCGGCCACCTGGCCTTCCCCGGTTTTGTTGGGGCGGCCAATTTCACAAGGGATCTGGAGCAGCAGCATCTTGGATCAAAGGACCAGCAGCTGGGTCTTCAAAAGTCCTGGAAAACAACCCCCGCACACACACACACACAGACGCGCGCGCAGATTAGCATTATCGTTGGCGTGTACTGTCAAATGTCAAGCCCCATTTGCTAGCTGCTGCTGCTGCTGCTGCTGTTACCAAGGTAACCTTTCGGTCGAACAGAGCGCACCTTTCGTGGGCCCTCAGCACCCTGTGTAGCAACGCCTACTGTGGCACGTTGGTTGCCATTTGTTCGTGATTTTCCCACCGATTGCTACGGCACACCAAGCAAGTTTGTCAACTGTTCCGTAATGATGGCCGGTGGGGGCCGTGAATTGTTTTTCTTCCGAAGTAGTTTCATGTGACCCACCGAATGTGCTAATGAAAGAAAATGGCCACGCCACGTCGGCCCATCGATATCGATGACTCTCGGTTTGGCGTAATGATCCACAAATAATGGTCGAAAGCGAACGAGCTCTTTCTGTTGGGCCGGGGTCGCGTTTTTTTTGGGCCACCATTTCTCCACATTCTTCGACGGCGAAGAATCCTGGCATGATCCTCGACGACACCCTCTCGGTTCTCGGTGGCCGGTAAATGCCACAATGCTCCATAACCGAGAGAAAGAGAAAAAAAACACTCGTGTTATCGAACTGACCTTTGCCGTTTTCCTAGGACATCGTTGTTGATTTCTACGGTTTTTTCTCCCCTTCCTTCCAACATTTTAGGACATCAGACCGGAAGCTAATCAACTAGAAAGCCTGACCCCCGCTTGCGTAACTCTTGCTGTGATTTTACGGCTCTATCTGTTCTATCGCAAGCACCACGCCCGTTCGTTCATTCGAAGCCCTGCTGCTGTGGCTCTCCCAACATTTTATCCAACAACATCTTCATGAAGAGCTTCCCTCCCAGTTGTGGGGAGAAAAAAGAAAAAGCCTCCGCCCGTCCGCCATCGTAATGCCCGAGAGACAAATAATTCACGTTCCTGGAGTGGCGTTCGGCCCACCAACTTTTGCCGAACCTTTTGCTCGGTCGAGCCGATCACGACAACGTGATTACAGTGCAAACTACACGCCGCCAAGAGCACCGTGAGCTCGTGACGCACAGTGAGTTTTGGGTCGGCCGAAAAACGTGCCGAAGGCTGGTCGGTCGGACACTAATGGGTTCGCTGGAGGAAGCATGTAGCAGGCACACGTCCCAGGCCCCAAGACGATCCAAGAGATAGCCTATCGAAGACGTAATACATTGGCTTCTTATCGAGTGAGACACGTAAACAGCACGGGCCGGGTGCTCAACGGGCAAACAAACCCAATTCACATGGCTGACCGTGGCACACTTGGGAGCTCAACTAGTTTCGGAAAGACCCGGCATGGTGACGCAACTGTATTGACCAACCATTTTACAAACCCACCCATTAATTGGTCGTCCCGGCCGAGCCGGGCCGGGCCGGTCCGGGCGTATCCAATTGATTAGATTTCCCGGAAGGCGATAAGAGACTGGCGATGTGAAACTGGCAGTACTTTATCAATTTATGGCCGATGTTCCCCCGCCCACCAGATATTAATCTACAATCCATCACACCTTACCTCCATTCAAATTGCGGAACGAAAATTGCTAGTCACAATGCAACAATTTACTGGGCTTCTCGGGTTTCGGGTTCTTCCACGGTAACCTTCGCTCCGATTGATAACTCCCGCGTCAGATAAACGTGTTAAAAATGGCACGGAAACAGATTGTTAGCCGCGGCTAACATCGCTTATTAGCAGCAGCCCACGGTCCATCGCATCGTAGTGTCTGGGGCGGCCAACAAATGGCCACAAACGTTCCGCAACTAATTGCACACATCAGTCATGAACACACCCGCACGCAAGAGAGACAGAGAATTGTCTGCAATGCCCGGGTGTGTGTGTGTGTGTGTGTTTACCCCATTCCCCGGGTAGGCGGGTTCCCGGTAAACCAATGGTCATTAATAAACGGAGCGAACCTTCCCAGAATCCGACGTAGATCACAAACCCGACACAGCGCGCTCTCCAGTTGGTGAGGCTGGTCCAGTGTTAAGCAATAGAAAGCCGATCCACTTTCGGCAGAAACTATCCCTTCTATACGCATCGTTGCGAAAACGCGCTATTTCCAATTCGATGACGGCTCGGAGCGTCGAGTGTTTGAAGGCCGCAGACTACGCGCCATATTAGCACCATAACACACTCTCATGGCGGTCAAGTACACACTCTACGCGCGGGTCGAACATTTGACTTTGTCGCGTCTTGTCACATCCGCGCCAGCATCTCGGGCATTTGCAATGGCCATCCTCCGACACGGAGTAATCGGGGCAAGTAGAAGAAAAAAACGACATAAAATTTACAACCCTTCACAGATGGTCACACCAAAGATAGGCACGAGAGAGAGTTCAAAGAGAGACCTGATGAGGGTCTCCCGGGGCTGCTAGGGAGTGTCTTTTCTTCGATCTCCGGCCCCGGGCGGCTCAATCCTGACAGCTCAAGCTGTCGGAATTGGATGACCACCCGTGGCGAAAGGTAAACATAGGCCACCATCCCGCGAACAATTCCCGTCCGGGCGTTGGTGGGGGGTTTGAGCATTTAAAACGGCGCCTTCCACGGACCCCCAGACCACCGATCATTTGTTGTCGGAGGACGGAGGACGATAATCTGGGGCACGATTGCGCAGCGTGGCAGGCCATAGGAGAAGGAAGGCCTACTGCCACTGACCGCTTGGCAATGTATGAGTTCGAGCAAATCTCCATGACCGTGGTCTGCGTGGTCAACTGGAGAAGAACTTCCGGCTTCACACCTGGCCGAGGCCGACGCCACACTTCACATTGATTGAAAAAGTGCGACTGAAGTGAAAAGCGACCAAAACTATTCAACCTCAACACGGTGAGGGGTGGTCACTACCACCGCATGAAGCTATCCATCTTCATTGGCTGCCAGTTGGACGCCCTGGCCAGGTGGAGTGGCCTCCGAAACGAAGAGAAACGTGCGCGAAGTGCGTGAAAACTTTATCCGTGCGCTACACGAGCCCCGGGAATGCTTGTCCGAGTATGTGCCATTGAGATGTCGAGAAGGAACATTTTCGAAATTGAAAACTTAACCAATAAGATGTCACGGTTCGATCGTGACCACCGGAATGAGGACCTCTGAGCAGGCTGATTGTACCCATACTGCCCCCTGGTCGGTATTCTGCCTGAAATTGGAACTTTCCGGGCCGGAACAACAAAAAGTAACGAAAATGGTTTTAAAATACTAGAAATTTAAAGCAGCAAAAATTAAAATGACTCTTTACGAAGCGATCACTCTCACACTCACTTCGCGCTCGGTCACCTGTGCTCAACCATACTGAAAACACGACAGAAGTCTGGTAAATCACTCACATTCAATCGAAACTAGCTAACACTACGAAGCGATAGTTGAAAAAGCGAAAAACAGAAAACTAGTTCAAAACATTTGAAAGTAATTTAGTAAAACGCTTCCGTATTGTTGAAGAAAAAACACAGAAAACACTATCGTAATCGAAACTAGCCAACAAACAGTATCGAAGTAAACAAGAAAAGTCCGAACGACACGAAGAAGTAGAGAAGAACAGAATGAACAAGCAAAGCGCACAATAGAAGCGAAGTGGTAATATAGTAGTATAGAAAACATTTTTGCACATATTCATGATGCGCGCGATGAAAAGGAGTAACGGAAAGTTATGCGAAAAGCTTCATACGAAAACTGGTTGATAATGGGGACGAACGAAACGGCTTCAAAAGACTACGACAACGAACGGAACGGGCGTATCGATTTAAAGGTCACGATTCATTTTTAGCAAACTGAGTGTTGCGCGTGTGTGTGTGTGGCAGGTCTGTTAGTTTGTGTGGATGAAATTATTTGATTTTGTAGTTCAGTGTCACACTTTTGTTGTGCTCTTCGTGTGTGTGTTGATCGATCGAAGAGCAGAACTTAGCAGAAGAGTAAAGGTGGTGAGATAGTTGGCGATAGGGTGGCGCACAAGGGGCGAAACATAAGACAAAAGTCGACAATAAAGGGGTTAGAAAAGAGAGCGACAGCGATTTCGTGTACTCTGTCGTGAGGAAGAAGCGCCACGAAGGAAAGGACAGAAGGTTGGGTGAAGTGAAGAGGCTTTAGCGGGTGGACAGAAGAATGAAGAAAAAAACAAACGGACATACACAGGAAGATACGTCAAATAAAGAAACCATGATGGTCGTTACCTGTACACTTAAGCCCCTGGTGGATCAGACCGTACAACAGCGAGCCACAGTGATCGCAAAACGTTGGGCTCGAATAGGTCGACTCTTTAAACTCATGCTTGGTACGGGTATCCTAGGGTTCGGTTCGGTTCGGTTTGTTTGATTGGTTGTTTGTGGTTCGATCGTGTGTTGTTGGTTTGGGTTGGGGTTGGGTTTTTTGTTTGTTTGATCCACATATCCGAACGGCGAGGGAAAGTGGATGGCGGGTGGGTTGGTGGTGCGATTGATGAAGATACGACGACCGTGTTTTATTGTCATGTAGTTGTAATTTAATTTAACAGTAAGATGAAGGCATAATGGTATTTTCGGGAGTTTTAGTGGTTCCGTGGTGGTGGTGGTGGTGGTGGTGTTGGGGTGTTGCGTTTTGATGATTGGTGGTCGGGTTCAGTGTCCGTTGGTTGGTTGAATTTCAAACATTCGTGGGTAAATTGGAATCGGAAAAACGGAAAAGAAAAAGACAGAAGACAATGTTTAAAGTTCTACGTATAAATGCGTAACGAAAGCGTATGCTCTGGCGCATCCTTTGACTATGGCGAATATGGTTATGCGGATGGTGGCCGATCGGTGGGCGCGCGAGCCTTAAAGGAAAACTTTTTTTTTTCAAACAATCAAAATCATTCGTGAATGAGAGAGATTTGCGCTATCAATTGATAAGTTTGCAACCTTGTTGTAAGCATATTGTATACTGTGTGCAGTAGAAGCGTAAGAACGACAGAAGATAACCACAACTCTATTCTATTTCCTCTATTCTAGTCTATTCTATTGCAGAAACGGACATTATTTCACCGCGACAAAGCCACACAGTCATATGCAAGAGTTCTCTGCAGAGCAAAATGGTAGAAACATTTACAGTAAACTTCAATTTGGAATCACTTTCGAACTGTCCACTACTTTTTTTTTTTGTCTTACTAAATTTAGCAATGCCAATTGTAGCCGGCAACACGGCAAAAGAAACCGGAAACGTGAAAGCGCACGAAAGAACTTGAACGACACACGGATACGACACAATTTGCAACACTATCTAATCCTAGCGGGCAACTGAGAACGCGGAACGACCGAAAACTCACTGCTATCGTTTGCTATGGTTTAAGGAATCCAAAAAACAAAACTGCTTTTCACGCGCTTAGCCCATGCACATTCGAAGAAAACAATCGTTATCCTGTTTGTAGAAAAACACCTTATCCAAGCGCGAGCTCTACCAGGCGCAGACCGTAAGCGATTTCACGAGCAAAACTGTCGGAGAAGCTTTAAGATTCATTTGATGCAAAAAGCGGCGCCCAATTGAAGAGCAAAACAATCCGGGACCCTTCACTACGGCTCGGCTCATTCAATTAGCCAAAGCAAACGCAAACCGTGCGGCCACGAACGCCGCACACTGTGAAATCAAAATAAATAGTACGGCGCAGCACACAATCAAACAGAACGCAGAAAATCGTCGTCATCGTCATCGCCACACACACCACTGGATGTGGGTCGGGCACTCGGGCCCCCCCAGGGGGGCGACCCCGCCCCGTAGGGGGTTAGCCAAAATAAAGCATAAATTACACTTTAACGAAATACGAGCTCGGGTCGTAAAAAAATTAGTAGTATGTAAAATGAACGAATGGAACTGGCGAGAACAAACCAAAAAATAAAAAAAAAAAAAGAACCATCCAATATGTCTACGCGGCCCGGCCACCGGAAAAACCGGCAACCGCGGCCGCGCGCGGCGAGGGATTGGAAAGAAATACGACCGATCCGGCGAACGATCTGGAGCGTATCAAAACAACAACCGAGCCGGGGGGAAAGGTTGGAAAATTTATTTTTAACACCGAGCCCCGGGACGCAACCGCCGGGGTCGTGGCGATAAGTGGAAGAGTTGGTGGCCGCCTTCGAGATTGAGTTTTCAGCGTTGCCGAGTGCGGCCAGCCGGCCGGCCGGTGAAAGAAACGACCACACGGGGCCGGGCCGGGGTGTTGGTTTTGTGTGTTTGCAAAACATAAATCTGGAAAAAGTTAAAATATTAACTCGCCGAGAAAGCGCGGCATATCCTCAAGCTGTCGGCGGCGGCACCAATTAGGGAGGGCGCGGTGGCAGCAGATGTGGCACTGATAGTGCCAACACCGCCCCCCTCTCACTGTCCAGGTGTTTCGTTTGTTAATTCGATTTGATGTACTAACTCAAATTGCCCCGAAAAAGAAAACAACTAAGGAGCGCTGCGATACTGCAATACGGTTGCTAGAGAAATTAGCAGTTAAAAAGGACCTAAAACAAACGATCGTGAACGGGGAAGGTTTCGTAGTAGCGAAATTTTAAAGCATAACGTGTTTGAATCGGTCACGACGGAACACGGCTCTACTTACATCCGAATCGGCTCCCTTGTCCGCACCCGGACACTTGAAGGTGACGTACTCGTGGCATCGTTTGTGAACGACGAAGGAACAAACTGTCGAAAGAGGAATGGAACGAAACCAAACCGGTGTAGGAGTTAGTTTACTTTAAGTAAATTTAATACTAAGACTTGCTAAAACTGTTTGCAAACATGTTTTGCTTAAAAAATCCTATACTATGTGCAAAGGATTCAAAGGCTTAATTTCAAACAAATATCGCTATCGCTACTTATTTGCGCTGTATAACTTCGCCCTTTGTTCTGTCACACTATACAGGGTGTTCCATCACGATCCAACAATTTAATCGATGTAATCGTAAAAATCGACTTACAAATAGCGGAGTTATGCAACATTTAAATAGTTTGATCGTGATGAAACACCCTGTATGTGCATTACCTATTCTATTAATTTTATATAAACAAGTTGAGGGTCAATCTAAAATTTAACCCAAAACAAACCGCATCATTTAGTGCTCGACATTCCTAGCCGCTTACCTTGACACTGAAATCCTTGCTTGCCGAATCCCCTGTCGATGGCGTCCACGGTGTTCGCGATGAAGCGTGTGACGATAAATTAACCACGCGCGACGGATCCGGAAAATGAGATAAAAAACGAAACGGACACGGTTAGTGACGTGTCGCGCAACTGGCCCAGCTACCGCTAGCGAATAAATGTGTTTGTGTGTGTGTGCGCGTTAGTGTCGTTAGGGTTAATATTTAATAGGATTTATTATAGGTCACCCAAAAAAAAAGCCTGAACATTGTCGTTGCATTGTCGGTTCTATTTTGCCAACACACACACACACACACACACCACAGTACGGCCGCTAGGATGCCGATGGAAGGAAGAAATGAACCGGCCGCCACACCTGCGAGTTGTGATGAATATTTAATCACGCCGTTACACAGAACCATTTATTAATCGGAATATGAAAACGACGAGATGGCAACGAGAGGGGCATAAAAAATGCAGATAGCATAAAATAATTACGGAACGAGCCGCGCCACAACAAAACCCCCGCGGGCCGGTCACCGGTCTTCGTCAACCGTCAGTCTCGGGCTGCTGCTGCTGACGGGTCCGGTGGAGATACGATCCAACTTGTGGCCTCGAAAGTTTCGAGCCTCCGAAAACCGATCGAACCGCGGCGGTGATTGGCGAACGGCAACAACTTGTTGTTGTTTCTGACTTTCTGGCGCCGTTGTAATAATTCAATTTTCTGTGACCGCCGCCGCCGTAGGGCAAAACCTGGACCTGGGCCAGGTCCAGGTCTTGGTCGGATACCGTGCCACCGGCTGGTTCGATGGATTTCCGAAAATGGACCAAAGAAATGCCGGCTCTATTAACCAGTTGGACCCAGTTGGACCCCTTCGTTCCGAAATCGGCGCCATCCAGTTCGCGAGCACGCCGGCGCTAATTTCGGGACCGCCAAAGGAAACGCCAACCTGTCAAGTTGATATTTCATTTTCCTTCAATGGATTGCGTGACGGAACTGTGGGCCCGGCGACCCGGCGAATCAACCTCAGCCAGCGTCCTGTTGCGCCGAATGATGATTTAATTTGTGTTTATTGCAATACGCCTTCGCTTCGGACCGGCTTCGGTAGCTAATCCTATTTTCGCGTTTTACGATCAAACGGTTGGCACCCCGGTTCGTTCCGCCCGGAGGGACCCTTTGATCTTGCGAACCTTCCGGTAACCGAGGGAGGAGGGGGGACCGGGCGCCCAAGATGCTGTGTTCATATCATTCCCTTATTATTCCATCGCACGGGGCATGCGTTACATAAATAAACACGTAGCATAAATATTTGCCAGCCTTCGGGAAACTAGCTAGCGTCGAGTGGCGTGGCTCGCCGAAGCTCAGACGTCGTTGAGGCGTAAAATGGTTACCACAGGACCCAGGGGCGCCCTCGCTATCGCTTAATCAAACACACGCACCTGGCTGTCTCTGTATGTGTGCATGTTGTGGCAGTAATTTATCAAAATGATCGACTTGTGAATTTTTTACTTCCAACTTCCGGGCGTAGCAACCCAAGTTCGCGTTCTCCGCGAATTCCCAGTTACCGATAGTCCACGAGGAAACGCCCAAAATCAAAGTAATCTTAACATGCTGAAGTTAATCACCCTGAGTTGGCCTGAGCACCAGACACCAACAACATGGCCACCAATTTTCACGGCCAAAGAGTGTCTCGCGGCTGCCAGCCATCATGGTCTGGGGTGTGAAAATGAAATGAACTACCATCAAACAAGTCGCCTAACGTGCAACAAGTCAGGGCGCGCGCCAAGTCTACCACACGACATCCGTCGAGGACACAGTACATTAGCGACGGTTCTGCGGCATGTTCCTAACCTCGAAAAGTGTTTTGTGCAAGGCTTCTGACACGGGAACAGCAGCAGTCCACAATTCCACAACCCATCATTTCGGGCAGCATTCCGGCCAGGATATCCGGTTCCTGTGTGTGTGCCGTCGTGTGTCTATTCTGCAGGCTCATCGTGCCCGTCGGTCGTGGTCGTACCGAACCAATACCGCGTTGACTTTTGGCGTGAACTCTGGCGAATCGGGCTTCGCGAGTGGCAAGGGCCCAGTGGACCCTTTCCGGCAAAGCTCCGGCACTCCGCCTTCCATTAACGCGGCACCGCGTCTGCCACTGGGTGGGAAAAGCTGCCAGCGAAGCGGGATCGAAACTTGAAATGAATATTTAATCGTGTAATTTATTCGTGTTGTGGCGCGCGCCACCAGCTTCATGGCCGGTACCGCCGGCACCGATTTGCCGGTTCACGGAAAAGAAAATTCGGTGCCAAAAGCTCCCCAACAGAAACCCATTAGCCGGTGGTGGTGGCGGAGGTGCTGGGTACTCCCTCCGGTGGGTGGCCACCGGCACTCGCGACGTTGCCAAAAAAGCGCGGCGAAAGTGGTGGCACCGAAAAGCTAACGGGCATGAAAACGGCCGTCACCTGGCGCTTTGTCGCGGATCGCCGAGGGTTTTCGGGGAGCTGCCCCACCCCGGGCCAGATGATGGATGCCCGGGACTCGAAGGATTTGGCTTTCCGGGCTATAACTCCGGGTCGCTGCGAAATGCCTCTACCCGTTTGCGCTAATGCACCGCGCGACCGACCACGGATCGGACTGGCTGACGATCAAATCTCGCACAGCCATCGATTAACTTTCCGTAGAGCGCCCCGTGCCTTTTTCAAACCCTCGTTAACTGGAATGTCAGCCCGGCAACCGCCAACTCCTAATGACATCCTCGCGGCGCAGCCGATGGCTAAGGGCTTAGGGATCGTCAACTTCATCCCGCAGCCTGCTTACTGTCTTACTTATGTTCTCTTTCAGCTGCCTGTATTTCGGAGTTTCCTCCATGAGATTGCGGAGAGATTATCGGAAGGTTCCCGGTGCGGTCCCTGCACTATGCGGTCACGCAGCTGTTTGATTGTTTCGGCTTGCGCGTAACAGCGCTGACTCAATTTCGATTCTGAATTCTTATTCCTTGCGAAGAATACAAAATTTTGTCTAAGCTGATACAGTTCACGACCAAAACCTAGATTATGCTTCTAAGACTACTTGATCGATATGCAGCCAGCTCGTATCGAAGTTGGCTTGTTAATGCCGCAACGTGCTCAATCTAGTGGCGTCCTTGGGAAATAAAATTCTTGGTGCAAAATTGTGCCATTTTCATCAACGACAAAATCATCAACACCAAACGATATCCTACACTATGAAACAATTAGCATCGGAGAAAAATGGTCGCTTTAAATTTGGTTCTCACAAGCTTTAAGGAACACCGACTCTAAATTATGG
Organism: Anopheles cruzii; assembly: GCF_943734635.1. Taxonomy (NCBI): domain Eukaryota; kingdom Metazoa; phylum Arthropoda; class Insecta; order Diptera; family Culicidae; genus Anopheles; species Anopheles cruzii. The sequence continues at coordinate 27,422,662 of NC_069144.1, forward strand.
ATTCGAACGCTCCCAAAATCCGCTTTAGCTTAGAGTCGAGCAACACCAACCTGAACAGCCCAGGACCGGGACCGTGTTTTTCCCACGCCAACAAAGTTATTCGAAACTTGAACGGCTTCCAAATTTTCTGTTTTCCGTCGCCTCAACCAAAAAAAAACGGGTAGCGGAAGTGTAAAAGTCGCCAAACCACACCGAACGTCGTCGTCGGTGGCTGCGAGGAAAAAGTCGGCAGCAAGAAATTCAAGATTTGCAGCGTTCGACGGCACCGAGCAGCAGCGATCCATCGCCACAACGGAAATTAACCGGTGCCGAAAAACTTGCTGTGCCTTCCACCCAGGCACACTGTGGACCTGGACCTGGTGCGTTTACGTTAACAGCGAGCGAAGGCAAAGTTCCCATACACCGCGCAAAAGAAACCCACGCCACCCAGCTTCATTAGGTTCTGGTTGTGGTGCTCTTTAAGACGTAGGCCTGAGCCCGTAAACGCCCCAAAACTCGGGCGTAGCAGTCCTTAAGCAAGCTTAGCGAGCTAATGTAGATAGGGCGAAAGAATGCCATTCCAATGCGAGAAGAAACAAACCACTTTACTGAAGCTGCTAATAACGTGTGCGTGCCTTCTTCGCGCATCATTTATGCATCATCGCAAAGCCTCTGATGCTGCGGTAAATCGATAAATAGGACGCCCGTTCGGCCGATGCGATTTGGCGGGACGAGCCAAATGACCCGTCACTTACCGTGCCAGGAATCGGAAAACTCACCCAAATCTCCCACCATTTATTGGACCAGCCGTTCGTTCAGTGGCCAGAGTTTGCCGATGATTCGGCGTTCGGTTCGGTGTTTCCGGCCACCTCAGCTACAATTGCCACTCGTTCGCCTCGTTTGCGGTCGATAGAGACCAGCCCCCGCCCGTCTGCCTCTCTCTCGCGCTCGGTTGGCAAACTTTCCGTGTAGCCCACCACCGCAAGCTGCCGTTTGTCTTCGCATTGGTCCGTAAAGTTCCGTCCCGTTGGTCCCGGGAGCGCCGAGAGCTGTGCTGTGCAACAAAGTTTCACGTCACCAAAAACCCCTGCCCGTTTTAACGATGACGTTTTGTTGCTGTGTGGCTCCCGTCCCGTGTTCCGTTCGCCACGAGGAAACTCGAAGCAAACAAAAACTAAACTACACGGCTACGCAAACCAACAGATGGAAAACCGGAGACGGTCCCCGACGAAATGGCCGTCGGCTACGGGGTTTTGTTCGGTGAAAGTTTCTCGTGCCGTTCGTCGGAACGGCAACAACCGGAACGGCCCCACCCGGTCATCCGGTGAGCCTTCCCGGGCACAGCCCTCAGGGTGGCGATCCCGAGGACAGGTACAGCAAGAAGGAGCCTCGGACGGAATAGACGTCGGGAAAAGTTTCCTGGTCAGCCTGTTCGCGACCAAACGCCAACTGATCCCGGGGAAATCTTATCTTGCCAGTCCCGGACTGTTTCAATCCGGAAGCCCCTGATCCCGCCCCGATCGATTCCCGACCATTGGCGCTAACCATTTCCCGCGGGCGGATTTAGGTTTTTCCACAATTGTTTTTTTTTTGGCAAGATTTCACTTTTTGTTGGAGGTGCCGAAAGCCCTCGCGGTGTTGACTTGATGAATGGGCCTAGCGAAAATGAGATTTTAAAAATTCACCGACAACGGATGGCGAAAATGTTTCATTTTGAGTAACTTTCGGCTCATTCGTTGCTCCCTCTTCGCAAGCGGATGTAGCGTTGAGGTAATGAACTGATAAGGCTTGGGGGGAGCGGCAAATGCGATGGAACCTTCAACGTACCATGCTCATCACTTCACTTGTCCCGCACGATCGAGGACGATTCACCTTCTCGCTTTTTCTCTCGAGGGTCTCTCAGTTTTATTAAAGCCACCAAGGAGCACCACGTTCACCGTGTTCGGCACGAACAACGATCACGCGTGATTGAATTTGATGTGCGCTATTTCATTTCGCCTCGTGCGACCTCGAGGCTTCCACCGCGCATACCTTCACGGCAAGGAATTTCATCTTAAAGCTCCGGGAAGCTCCGGGCGCCCCGGCGTGGTAATGACGCACAACGACCTAGCGAACGAGTCAGGACGCTGAATCGCTGTAACGCTGTTTTTTACTGCTGTCGATGTCACCAAAAGGAACCGATTTGTGCCTCGTGGCGCGCAAAAAAGAATCCTGGGAAATTCATTTTCTCTCCGGGCAGGCGGAACCCGGACGCCCGCCGGAAAAAGCCGGTGCATAATTTATTAAACAAACGGGCTCCACCCGGGCTGGAAACTCGAGGCGCGAGGCCGAGACTTATCGTTTGACATTTGTACGGGAGGCGAGTGGCAAAAATTGCCGTTTGCCATCTCGCCGTGGCCAGGTTCGGGTTCTGAGGCCAGCTGGCCAGCGAAAACGCTTCAGCAGTGAGCCGCTGGCAGCGTAACGTAATGTAAACGACTGGCTAAAATGAGGTCGTAGAACGTTTTAACATTAATAACCATCAGGGCCCTCTGCGACACCGCGATGCACTTGACAGGCGGCGTCAAGCAACTTGCGGTAATAAAGTGCGAAACCTAACACCTTCAACACACACCGATGCACCGTGACACCGTGGCCCCAATGTGTGTCCCACGCTGGAAAGCCCAACCAATCCACTCAACCAGGGCTCGAACCCCAGCCTAATCCGTGTCACGGATTCGACGTAATGTCGCGAGGATCAGAACCGGGTCGCGTCACCGTTACGGGCGAAAGTTACGTAAAACTTGTTGCCGCAACCGCCACCGACTCCACGACGGATTTGTCCAGAACCCGGTCCCGCCGGTGTGCGCTCGTCGGTGGTGTCGTCGGTGAAGCGTCATCGCATGCCGATCCTACAGCTTTGATCCTATCCGGCCTGCATCAAAACTTCGGCACCACCTCGTGTGCCCGCCGCCGGTGATGTCGATCAAAACCCTGGACTCGTCATCGTCGACGTCGATTAGCGGAGGGCCACCGGGAGTCTCTTGTTTCACAGCGCCCGGAACGGACCGTGGCCACCAGCAGCGTCACCGTCGGGCGTGAGAATCGGAAACTTACCGGCCGAGGGCCGGACGGAGCAACACGATATGCTGCCAGCCAGCACTACGGTCCCGTGGAGAGGATTCCGTCCCGCGTACGTTAAACTAGCGACCGGGCGAAAATCGCTTGGTTTTCTGGTCCCGGTCAAAGGCCCGTTTGGTGCCGGCACCGGGAGCCAGCCCGGATCAGATTTGGCCATCTGCCGTCGCTATCGCAAATAGCTTTCCGCGAGCGAGCCCGACACCGCGCGCAACAACGGTGGCCGGGTTCGTTTGACTGAACATTTGTTACTTTCCCCGGTGTGTTCCATTTTCAGTGCTAGACCGGGGGTCAAAGCTGGCGGAAGCCGTACACGGATCTACACATCGGGCCCGGGCACGGGTTTCATTAAAAATGCTTCCAGCGTGCCCGAGGGCCGTCCTTCGACATCAAAGTGCTTAAAAATAGATAGATAGAGCTTCGGAACGGAAAAAAGCGCCCCACTCAGAGGCCTCCCTTAATTCAGCAAACATTCAGCCCCCAACGAGGCGGGTGGTCAGGAAAGCGGCCCCGCGGGTGCTCCAGAAAAAGCTAACCTTGCACAGTTGGGCCACCGCCGGGACGCAGAATGTTTGCAGAATGGAGCATCGAGAAAAAAAAGCCATGGCCACTCACATTGATCCGTTTCACAAATTCATCGTCCCCTGTTCACGATGGCTGTCCCTGTGTAACGCCACCCGCCGCCCACAGGTAGGGACGTGAATCCATTTAGTCCACACCAACCCCCCGTGAAAGAGCTGGCGGCCCAAAATTCCAACATTCCAGATTTCAAGTTTTCAATTATTCACCTCATTCACGGATGGCGGCGGCGATGAGATTGATTCGTTCCGATCGATTTGGCAACAAAATAGAGTGCCGATCTCGTCGACTGTCTCATGGGGGTCCCTGTTTGGTCGCCATTTCGGCACTGGCCGTCCTCGACCGCTATTGTCCCACAATTGGATTGATTGCTTGCAAATTGATTACGAAACTGATCGGTTCGGCGTAATCTGCGATTCTCGTGCCGGTACTGGAGACGCCATCGCCATCGGGGTCATGCTGCAGACAAGATTCCAAGAAACGGACCGAGCCCTCCCCAACATAAGTTGACTGTCTTATCGTCGATTTCACTCCAGATCAGATCAAGAATTTCTCCGGGGTCGGACCGGGTCGGGTCGCTCCCAAGTGGGTGTTCTTCGTCGTCCGTACTGTACACTCTACGGGCGCTCTTTCAGTCTATCCGGTTTCAGAGACGAGCAAACCACGGGGGACACGGAGAACATTCAGTAAATGAATTCCCAGCACTTACTTGGGCACTTATCGGTGTCCCGAAAGGGGTTCGTACGAAGGTAAATCTGAGACGCTTCGAAAGACACTTGAAGGATCTCATTTTAAACTGGATTCTGGGCGCTGGCGACAACGAGAAACTACTCCATTCCAAGATACTGGCCGCAGCAGAAAGTGAACTCTACAAGAATTGACTTATTGCCCCGCCGTCGCCGCCATCGAAATCGTTGTCGTGGCCGAGAAATGTTCAATCCAACTATTGCGGTCCAGTGACGGGAAGAATTTGAGAGACACACCGCATTAACCACCGTTCGCCCGGACGATCCGGAAGAGCCAGGCTGTGAAGACAAAACCTGGTCACCAAGAAGCATTCGAGAATGTTGTACGGAATTTTCCATCCAACTGCCGCGTTGGTCTGGGTCGCCAGTGCATGCCGTTTGCTTGTCGGAAACTCCATCGGAAAGAATTGGCAGAAGGATGGACGACTGGAGCTTGGGTAGTGCCGCTACAGAAAGTTTTACGCCGAACAATCCTACGCGCGCGCGCGAGTCATTAACATTTTTGTGTGTGAACCGACCCACCGAGACCCTGCTGCTTCACGACCAAATCACGTCGAACGTCGGGTGGGTCCTCGTGGGTCCGCTTTGTCTGCGTAGCGTTTTGTTAGGTTAGGCTTTTCCGAGAAGCAACATCCGGCCCGAGGCCCCCGGGGTAAAGGTCAACCACGGGCCCCGGTCGGTGCGCTCGTGCCGCGTAGCTAATGGTAACATCCCACGGACAGCGACTCGTATTAAAATTTGACATTTACCAATCGACCAAGGGGACTACCGGGGACGGGAAGAAGCTCCAACGGTACAGATAACCCACTCCGCTGAAGGGTTCGGGCATTGATGGGCGGGCGTCATCGGAAGAAATCCCACGCGCACACATGCCCACCCCGGTATCAGTGTAAGATCCGCGGGAAGGGAGCTTTACTTTGTCCCCACGACGGCCTAAGGCCCTAAGGATAAAAGCGAGCATGGCGTAGTCTCCCAAAGGGGCCCCAATGTTTGCGGTACAATCGCAAGCAGCAGCTGGCTGACGGCAACAGGCAAATCACGGAACAGCGGGCGACCGGAACTCGGTGTGAGTGAAAGAGTTGAAGGACGCAAACACGCTGAAGGGCCGCCGTAGACCACCTGCGCGCCCAGCTTCGGAAGAAAAATGTTCCCAATAACATTCATCCTAATTCGACACCGTCGTCGTCGTTGTCAGGCGGATTTCGGTGACAAATATGATTCCGAGTTTTCGATTCGTTTTCGTGGTGAACCGAGCCACCGAGCATCCGACGGGCGTCGCGAAAAGGTCAAACCGCGCGTCAATTCATACGCGGCCCCCGAAGGTGTTGTTGTTTGTCCTGTTTCTTTCCACCGTCCGCCCGCGTTTTTCTTATGAAACAGATACACCGGGACCGGGACCAGGACGGGACATGGCGTTGCTCGAGGCGTTTCCGTTTTCCGAACGGGAAATGATACACTTCGGCCGGAAGTGAATATCAATTCGGAATCGGCGAACGGATATCTCGCTGAGCGAGGCATACGGGCTATGCGGATGTCTGATTTATGAGCAAAGTTCAATAAGTCTTGCAGGGGGAACTTCCACAAAATGGCGCCCGCCGCGGCTCGGTTTTATGGAACTTTAAGAGAGATAAAGGACCGTGTTGGCTGTTGCGAATGTTTTCTAGGATAAAAGATCTTCTTATGCGTCCTGCCCACTCGTTCGACACAATCTTCATGCTTTTCAACGTTTCCATAAATCTGTGGCAAAAAAAGCTTTAGTTTTCCGAAAGTATAATGTCTTTGAAATAATTAAAGTCAAAACCCAAAACTTTTTACAGAGAAGAGAGTTGGCAGTTGCGTACCTTAAATACATAAATTAAAACGAAACGAATGGATGCATAAAAACATACAAAAGTTCAACTTTTCCGATACTTTACAAGAACCAGAGCTACTGACAAAGAACGATCCATAAAGATAGAGAGCAATAAATAACGGACTAAAATAAATTATGATCCTTAACGAAGCATTCACCATTTGAAGGTTGAAGGGCCCCAAAGTACCAATGTTTTAAGAGCTTCGAAATCAATTTGAGGTTTTTATCGTTTTCTAATGAATTATTGCATCGCACCTCGTAAAGTCACCCCGGTCACTGCACAAATGGATCTGATTGAGTATCGAACCGTATTGTTGGTAAACTTGAAATAGGAATTTAATTTTACAGCCACTCCATCCGCTTCACCTGTGCTCCCGCCGGTTCCGTCGTTAATGTACTAAAGCTTTGACACTGCTCCCGCGCAGTCATTAAATCGAGTGATTTCAGCGCACACAGCAACCCCCGATTGACCCCTTCATTGGCCTCATCTCAGTTACGGCCCAGAAAACGATCGAAACAATTTGTTCCATCCATCCCTTCGGTGTCTTTATGACGCCGCCCGCCGAGGGCAACATAAACGCTAATGAAAAAACATTCCTCCAAAAGTTATGTGGTTGATCCATCCATTTCGGGCCGCGCTCTATCTGGCGTGAAATCGGACCATAAACGGACCAGGGCTAATCAAAACCTCCGCCGAAATGCGCGTCGACGAGGCCGGCTGGCTGACATTTATCGTCCTTCCGGTTGTCCACGTGTCCGCTCGCGTGTGTGTGTGTGTGTGTAAATTATTCGCCCCATTTCGATGATAGGCCGGGGACACATCAGTCGCCGCGTGATGAATCGCCTTTCAGCGGAAGTGGGCAAACCCGAGATAATGGCCGCTAGACGTGCCAACTCGCGGTGACACTTTGGTCCACAGTGTGGTGATTAACTTTGGTAGGTCGACGGCGGCCATGTTGGTTGGTCAGACACAAATCCTCGCCGGTCCCCCTACCTCACGGTGCACGGTCGAATGGAATCGATTAGAGAAGCCCGGGCTCCCGGGCCACCGAATTCAGTGGCTTTTCGGCTTCCGGCAAATGTGCCCCACAAAACATGTGCCATCACCACCACCACAGCGGCTGGGGTGGCATAAAAGATGCACTTACACACACACACACACACACACAGGGAGGGATCGCTATCTCACTTTACATCACGAGGCATCAGAAGGTTGGTCCGTGCTTGGAGGCGAACATAAAAAGCTCAAGACGCCACCGAAGGATGAACGCTGCACGGTTAAATGGTGGACGACGCCACAGGGAAATCGGTATCGATCCTTCCCTGGAACCATGGCCAATCTTACATGCCGCCCCGGAGGGGGTGGGTGGCGGTGTTTCCAGGCGCCCACAGGTAAGTCCCAGGCCCAAAAATAAAGAACGAACGAAGAGCCCCGATGGAGGCGCCTAGTCGGGCGTAACATTAAAATCTTTTTATCCTTGCGATAAAAAACGCCAGCACCATCGGGGGGCCAGGGCCATCGTCGTCATCGCATCGCCAAGCACAAAACCATCGGCGTTTATCGGTCACCGTGGAGCCAGAGCTTCCACGAAGCACTCCCAGGCGGTGGCGGTGGGCTCTTCCTGGAAGCGAAACCCCAAGCCCCGGGATTTTCCTGCAATTTTAGGCAGCAAAAGATTTCGTCGTCCTTCGATCGATGAAAAGGGACACCGTCGGAGGATGTCACCGGTGGCGTAGGGTGGGGTGCCGAAAGAAAATGCACATCTTTTATGGCGCCACCGACGACGACGACGACGTTGCTGATTTTGGGAGTAAAATTTTCTCAATTATCGTTTCAAGTACCGGGCACTTTACTTCGGGATGACGATGGTTGCTGCTGCTCGGTTTCCGATAAGAACAGCGCGAACAGCTTCACACACACACACACACATACGGACTCACAGACTGTGAGAAGAAGGATAAGCTTAGAGGTAACCGCAAGGTTTGTGCGGATTGTTTTATCAGCAGGGAAGCATTTCGGGTGAGTTTATGTGTTTTCAAAACGTGCTCGTTAAAGCGTTGGAAATACTGTATGGGGATTTGGCGATAAGTTCACTCAAGGAATGCCATAAGTAAATACTGCAGTAAGCGCAATGATCAGAACCAACTTTATACTAAGCACCGATTTAATAGTTTATTTTCCATCATCAACTTTTTGTAATGCGTTAGACTAAAAATTATTATAATATTTTTATCTTTCAACTATATCGACATTTAGACGGAATTATCAACTTTACACTAGAGATTTAATCCTTTCTAGTGATTTTTGGAATCAGTATAGGTCAGTATGGGCGATGGGTAAACGTGCGTCGACCGTCTTGTGCTTGTGCAATAGCTCGTGATGAACTATTCCCAGTTGTTCCCACCAACAACTTCCATCAGATTAGATTCCTAGATTCCTTCCAGTACACCCTGTGAGTTCCAGGCATCTTACTGGTTCCATCATCTCTAATATAATTTTATTGTTTAACATCGTGTCCTTTTATTTATGAGTCTTTACAAACGTAAGATGTCACGGTCATAAAAGCTGCCACGGAATGCTGATGAGTCTTCTGCATTATTAAATTACCAGCCCCACTCGGAACTCACCTGAAGCTATTTATAAATTACCACCCTGCATAGGAACCGTCCCCCTGGTCGCTGTAGAACATTGATTAAAATCCCCAACAACATGCGGTTCCCACTATATGCCATGCCAGGTGCTCCATACCTAACGCTGCTGGCCACTGTTGCGCCACGTTGCATTCAAAATCTGCCGACAGGTGTCGCGTAAAGCAATTTCTCATTCCGGAACGCCCAACACACACTGCACACTGGATGGGTTTGGCCAAGATCCATCGTTTTTCTTGCCGCACGCCAAGCACGAGATTGCAATCAAGCTGGCAACACACATGCCGACCCGGCCGAGGTGGCGAGATCGAGTCATTTGCAAATTTCATCATCCGGCCAATCCAATGTAGGACCAGAGATCCTGAGACACCCAAAACCACCACCCAACGTGGCGGCCAACGGCAACAGCAAATTGCGATCATTTCGCAGCGCGCGCTCCGGCGACGACGACGATCCTTGGAGGCTGCTGTCCGTGAAATCGATCCGGCTGGCCTCGTTTCTCGTTCTTTGCCGTCCAGGGGGCCAGCCCGACTCCCGGCCACACACATTCACCCCACAACAGTGGCACACAATGCAGCGTCAACAGCGCAAATCATCATGTTCAACAGTTTAATTTGCTGCTAAAAGGTTCGCCCCGTAGCATCGCCGTGGCCCCCCATCGTAGTGTGCTTCCGTTCCGACAGTAATCGACCTGCTGCTGCTGCACCACAAGAGCACCATCTCCAGGAGAGATCCCAGGCTGCTGCAGCATGTGGTTTGTTTATGCTCCGAGGCGTCCGAGAGAAGGAAAGAATATCCGTCCGTGGCCGTGTCGGAACAATGGGGCGACGGCGATGTATTAGTGAGAGGAAGTAGAAATTGAGGTCGACACAGTGTTGCACTGTTCGCATCCGCCGACGGCGACCTTCCGCCCAGCGGAGGATGCGAAGGATACCGATCTGACATGCATACCCTCACTCACGCTCGGTCCGGGGCCTCCCGGCGCGCTCCTTGTGTGTGCCGTGAAGCGGGGGCATGCTTTTAGCAGGCAGCGAGGCGGACCCCGGCAGCGAACACAAAAAATCCTGCATCCTTTTACGCCGCGCCTTTCACGCTTCACTTTAAACTGGCACCCGTTGTTGTTGTTGTTGTTGTGTGCGAATGTGTAAATGCCACACACAGAGTTGGCATGCCCTTAGGGTGGCATAATTTAAGCTTCGCACAACACAGCTGAAGTTGAAAGAGGCTGTGCAGCTGCAGCTGCTGGGGAACCAAACCCGACGGGTAAGCGAACAGGATATCGATTGCCGTCAACGGCGGCCCCTCGGTGCATCAGTGATTTCTTTGCGGGCGATGTGCAAAAATCCAGGCTGCGCTTTTGGCGCTGCACTACGTGGGATCCCTTCCAAGGTGCCCGTTCCGTTGGCTCGTTGGTTTCATCATTCCTTCGGGGAAAGCACGAACGCAAACAAATGCGGAACATTGGGGCGATGGTCCGTGTTTTGACGCTGGCACCGGCCCCGGACTCCGGTCCGGACCGAGCGTCGGAATGGACGCTCCGGACGAACGGACGGCTATCTATGCTCCGGCTTTGTTTCGGGAAATTGATTTGATGCTGGTGGTTTGCTGTCCGTTATGAGCGTTTTGCTGTCACGCTGAGTGGCGGACCCGGTTTTTTTGGTCCACGTCGACACGCAACAGTCAGAAGGATGCCCTGGCTAAAGCAGGACTCGCCAGCAGCAGCAGTAGGTCCTTGTTGCTCTCGACACACCGAGTTGCTGTTTGTGTGCAAAATCATCCATCATGTGTGCGGTTCGCTCTACGGATGCTCTTTTCCGCAGCTTTTCATTCGCTTCTTCGCATCCACCTGGGGATGGTTTTTTAAATATTTTCCATAACCGGGACCAGCACTGGAACTGGCCCACTCGAGGACACTTTTTGTGGTCTCGAATGGCGCCGCACGAATCAAACTTGGATCAGCTGCGTCGAGCTGTCGTTGGTCCAATACCGTCAATCGGAGGCCTAGGGTTTCGGATGTTTTCGGTGGCCCTAATGGGAGGATGATAACAAAACGGGGCCACTTTTTGCAGAGAGTCCTTTTCTGGTCAGAGGCTTGCTTGAGTAGCCTTTTGCTACGCGAGTGGCGTTCATCAAAGGATGAACTGTTTTATTATTTATTTACTATAACGGACCAAGGACCGCATTTGGGCACGCCAAAGTAAAGTTTTGCGCTCAAGTTCCCTGTGGGACTGTCCCTGGGACCAATTTCTGGAGTTCGATAACTTTTCCCATATTCTATCATGCCGCCGAGCCTGCCCCATTGTGCTGTTTGTAACTCGAATCGGACCCGTTTCGAAAAATAATGCGAGTCGCTGTCACTATCATTCCGGTTAGGCCCTTTTTCGATTTGGCTGCTGGGCCTGTGTTTTTGCCGCGTTCCATGTATGCTGACATTTTTATTCAAATCATTACCATACTCTCTCTCTCTCTCTCTCACGGTGATCGCGGTGACCTTTTTTCCGTTGTTGCCATCACGATTTGTGTGCACGGCCCGTGGGCCTTTTAAAGAATTGGTCCGCCTTTCTGTGCATCCCCGCCCCTCCATCGGAACGACATTTGCATTACCATTCTCTCCATTCGCGATCTGTTTTGAGCCGCGCGTTTGTTTTTTACTCCACTTCTCCGATCTGCATAAACCCGAGATGGGCCTGCTGCATGGCTTGTGCTGCCTTTTGTATAGCAACCTGGGCCAGCTCCAGCCCCGGAGCTCCCGGAGTTCGTCGAAGGCGACTTTTTGTAGCATTTTTATCGTCTTTTAAATTGCTTTTCCCACACACAAAACCTTCGCCGTTCGAGCGAAACGGACTCGCGCGTGTTTTCAGTCGCGCACTTCGCAGACACACTCCGACCGCGGACAGTAAGTCCGCGCCGCTCGCTGCTTTCTTGAATTACTACACTTCACGAGCCGTGCGGGGAGATTCATTTCTCCTTACTTACTCCGCCCGTACGCAAGCTTTTCCTCGAACAAAAGCACCATTCGAAAAGTGGCCATAAAATCCAATCTAAATTTTTGCCTTTTTGCCACCCGACTCTTCGTCGCAAGCAGCGGACGCTGCAAAAACCCTGGACTCTGCTCGAGCTCTGCGCTCGAGCTCTCTTAAAGTGCAAACACCGTCCACCACCACCGCCGCCGCCGCCATGAATTGGCCATTAAAAGCGCCCACCGCGACTCGTGAAATCGACCGCCGGAGTACCTCACCGTGGCCGTGTGATAAGGTGAAAAATGAATTAAAGCCATACCAATTAGCACGCTCTCGGTTCCACCCCGGTCGCCTGATGCCGGTCCTGCCGGGCTTGGTGGCATTCGCAGGACATTCGGTTTTATGACAATGTTCACCGGTGTGTTCGTATGCTGTTTTGTGCAGGGTTTTTTCAGGGGCTCTCTGTGAACACACCATCATCACCATCGTCATCATCGCTACTCAAAAACCGGACACTCTGCAAGGTCTTTCTGGGCCAGCCCGTAGTGGGAAACGAGTGGAAGACAAACGACCACCAGGCAGGCAGGGTGAGCGAGTGTTGCACTAGGACACTCTTGCGCGATAAGACCAACTTTCGTCCCCGCACACACACACAAGCACACACGCAAGACAGGTTCTAACGGTGCAAAGGTAAACTTTTCTAAATTAAATCAACCTTGCAACCCGCAAACTGCATGCATGCGCATGGCTTCCCAAGGTGGCCCGCCGGCCGGCCTAGCAGACACCTAGCCCTAGCCCTAGCCATAAAGGATCCCTTGGTCCCTATTGTGTGCACGCAAACCGCTGCGAAACTCCGTGCGCGTAGAATGCGCGCGCGCGCGCGCGTGAAACAAAACGGAACGGAATCCCGCGGAAACCGGCGAGGAAAAAAAACTGCACACCAGAATTATGCTAATGCGCTTATAGCATGTCGTAATAAAAATCCACTCAACCACCCGACCCGACCCGATTGAAGAAAATACCAGACCATCGCTGTCCGTCGGTGGAGAAATGGGCATGGATAGTAAGGACAAAAAAATCGCTCCGACACACGAGCACGGCGGCGATGACGGGGAAAACTATCGCCACCCCGAATGGCCATCATTAATTTATTTATTACCGTATGTTTTGCCGCTACTGCTTTTTGTTTGCCGCGGGCTCCGCGGGCGTGGAGCCGGGCGCCTCCGGGTTTGCGGGAAACGAGAAGCAAACACCGGACACCGGAGCAGCTGTCATTGTGACAGATGGAGCCCGCGAATGTATCCTGCACACCCGTCCCACGACGGTTTTTGCACTCTAGCAATTTTATTTTCGCCCCTCGGTCGCCTTTCGGTGGGGTCCTTCCATTCATACGCTCCTGCTTTTTTTTCGTTTCGTTGCCTTTCGCTTACGGGGGTTCACTATCCTGCCGCAGACACACGTGTGCGCACGTACACGGCAGTGAAACAATTATGTGCTAATTAATGAAGCAATTACCGGCGGACTCGGAGCACGTGACACGCGAGCTTAATTCAATCGATACACGGCCACAGGCCAACAATCGAAAATCTCTCACCCGGCCGTTCCGGTTCCGGCGTTTTATGTTACTCTTTTTCGGCGCGCCTTATCGAACGCCCATCGAACGTGTTCGATCATTTGTCATCGGCACAGCGAGCGCGCGATCGATCGATCGATGGTGGTTAGCCGTCAGCGAGGTGATAATAATCCGGTTTCTTCGCTTCCGCGTGGCACGTGTTTTTTCACCAAACCGTCAATCTCATCAATTTTGCAAATGTCTGTCATCGATTATGAGCGCACACGCGCTCAGGACTAACCGATTCCAGGGGGTTTTTTCCCCCTCCAGCACGATCCATGGCACAATGGAAGGATTAATAGGATCCCGCCCCAACGCGTCTGTCGCGTACCTGTTCCCGGAAACTTATCAGCCCCCGGCGATGATTAGTGGTCCAATAATTCGTTAATAATTATGGCCGGAATCATCCGGGGCAGAGCAGATAGTTCGGGGATTTCCGGGGGAGGTCCGAGTGGTCCGTTTAGCAGCAAGGATTAATTTGTTTCCGGGGACTCGCATTGGACTCGCAAAATAACAGTCGACCCAAATGCTGCTTCAATTTCAATAAATGTACGAGGGCTGTTCAAGAATTTTTACGACATTTGAATTTCCAGGGGCTACGTATATCCGATTTTCGATTTTGAAGCGTTAGATTGCTACAGATGTCAGTGGCTCATGGTGAAAAGTTCGGCCATTTTCAATAATCGGTCAATTTTTGACAATTGTTTTGCTTAGACAAAATTTAGCTCATCGGCGATGTTTGTCTTCTCCAAAAAATGGATGGCAAAGAATCTTTATCAAATTGTGTGAAATCAGATATCGCGAAAATGTTTGATCAGACCACGTACGTCACCGTCCACCCCATCAGCAAGGCTCTATATTCGAGCACACTCTATTATCATCTTACCCGAAATTGCGCACAGTTATTAAAATGTCCAATTCAACATGTTCCGTGGCCAAAAGTCTGGCGCAGACGGACACAATTATACCACCGTCTCTTGCGTCGGGTGCAGTCATTGGCTCCATTAAACTGCCTGTTAACCGTCAAGAAATCAACACTACCCCCCCAACCAGAGCCACGGCACGCGGAATGACACAGCGGGCGGCTCACCCCGGGCGTCACGTCCGGCCACTTCCGTCCCGGTGCTTCCCGTGCTGTGATTTATTACCTTTTAACCTACGACGGCCTATGGCATGTTGCGCACGGTTGGTCTCTGGCGCCACGACCACGCCACAGCGCGGTGGATTCGGCGCTGCTGGGGATCCTTCGCTTTTGTCCTGATTTCAGCAACGGCCCTTCGGCACATTCGGGTCTTCGAGTCGAGGTCTCCACATGTTCACTTGAAGGACTGCGCCCCAAAACTGGGTAGCCTCACTCATTAACTGATAATGACATGATACGCTGCGGGAGCCGCGCACGTGTGTACGGCGAGAGAGAGTCTGACGAAGGATAATAGGAATTTCGCAGGCGGAATGAATGGCGCTGTTCAGTGCTCGGAAGGCAGTAATACGCGATATTGAATGCCGTTCCGCTCCCTGTGCCTTTGCCACGGACAATTCCAACTCCAGCGTCTTCACTATTTTACATTGCAATTTTCAACCTCATTCCGGGCGCACCATTGCGTAACTCTTCATCCTCGGCGCAAGTAGGGCAAGGGCAAAAGAAAACCCAAGAAACCCTGAGTTTGGCCTGTGCCCCTGAGAAAGTAATGGCCATTGCGTTAGCACCGTTGTTGGTGCCTGCCTGCGTGGGGCAAAAGAAAGGCAACCATAAATGAGAAACTCGTGTTGAAGGGTTCATTCGGGTCGTAGGGTGTTCCAACCAACCCGCACACGCACAGCGGCAACTTGCGATCCGGTCGGAGGAGAAAATCAAAACAAATGACCATGAAACGGTGCTGGTACGTGCCGGAAAGCCGACATTAGTTCTCCGTAGCCATGGGGCGCCATGGTTTGCCAAAAACATGAAAACTTTCGCAACAACCTTGGCGTGTTTGTGGTCACCATTTGTTATGTTCCTCGGTCAATCGTTTAAAAGATTTTGTCTGAGCGGCCCCTACCGGTTACTGTTACCAGATGTCTTATCGCACTAATTTGTAATCAGAACATCAGAACGACCCACACACACACACACACACACGAAGCAGAATCTCGGCATACGCTCTCTGCCATCGGCCCTATAGGGTGTCGTCGGACTTACCAGATAAAATCCTTGCAGTGCGAACAGAACGTGGGCTGCTTGAAGAAGCGCGGTATGAACCGATGATCCTTGACATTATAGACGTTCTTCTTCTTCAGCGCGCCCTTGCGACCTCGGTTGCGAAGGAGATGCTTGTTCTCCGACTCCGGGATCTCCTCCAGGGTGTTGTCGTCGTCCGCCATCGCGAAACGTTTCTTTTCCTCCTCGCTCTCGCTCACTCGCTATCCACTCCGCTTTTGGGGCTAATCACTCCCCGGCAGAAACTCCACCCGAAAAACCAGCTATTACCAGGTAACGCAGTGTAACGCCCGACGCGTAACGCACAGCAGAGTGTGGTTTCGCCTTAGATTTTCGCCATTCGAATCTCGGCCCCCGTTTTCACACAGGACACTCACTTTCGGCGCGGATCGAAGCACACCACGCCACGACACGTGAACGGCCACACAAAGCACTGGTTGCTTCACCAGCAGCAGTAGTAGTCGGTGGTCGGTGAGCAGGATTTCGCGTGAGTGGTTTCCAGGACGACCGATCGGGGCAGACTGACGGGCGACGATGATACGGCGAACGAACGCACAGAACGAAGCACCCACGGCGCGAAGCTTCGCGGCAGCCGCTTGAACGAGAGAACGAAGGGTTGATGAGCACTATTCGGGAGGCCCCCGCCACACACCACCACACTACTGTTCTGCTGCCGAAGGTGCCACTAGTAGCAATGATACTAATATTAACATCTTCCCCTTTTTATGGCCCCATTATTCGGTCGTATCGCGCGTCGCAGTCTCTCTCTCTTTCTACACTCTCTCCGTGTGTCCGCTTTTCCGCTCATTGCAAATTAATAATTCTGTAGTGATTTCTCGAACCGACGTTAGTTTTGCACCATTGTGCGCAACAGAATGCAGCGACGATAAGGACCTCTCCCCGTCACTAACACGGACACGCTGAGCGCCACGGTTTATATTGCTGAGTGTCCCAGTGCGCGGGATGTTATAAGGACG